>NC_133793.1:9744450-9971656 GCF_003597395.2 Chelonoidis abingdonii
TCATACACCCCAACTCTGCACCCCCCATTGCACACCCTAACCCCCACCCCGCTGTGATATCTACCCGCCATTGCACACCCCAACACTACGCCCCCCGATTGTAACCGCCCCACCCCGCTGTGATATCTGCACCCCTTGTCATAGACCCTAACTCTGCACCCCCCATTGCACACCCCAACGCTACACCCCCTCATTGTTACCCCTTGTCATAGACCCTAACTCTGCACCCCCCATTGCACACCCCAACGCTACGCCCCCTCATTGTTACCCCCCACCCCACTGTGATATCTGCATCCCCCCACTGCACACCCCAACGCTACACCCCCCGATTGTAACCGCCCACCCCGCTGTGATATCTGCACCCCCCACTGCACACCCCAATGCTACACCCCTCATTGTTACCCCCCTCCCTGCTGTGATAACTGCATCCCTCATCATACACCCCAACTCTGCACCCCCCATTGCACACCCTAACCCCCACCCCCCTGTGATATCTACATCCCGCCATTGCAACCCCAACGCTACACCCCCATTGTAACCCCCCCACCCTGCTGTGATATCTGCCCCCCTTGTCATAGACCCTAACTCTGCACCCCCCCATTGTACACCGTAACCCCCACCCCGCTGTGATATCTGCACCCCCTCATCATAGACCCCAACTCTGCACCCCCCATTGCACACCTTAACCCCCACCCTGCTGTGATATCTGTATCCCCCATTGGACCCCCCAACGCTACACCCCATTGTAACTGCCCCACCCCACTGTGATATCTGCACCCCTCCATCGGACACCCCAATGCTACACCCCCTCATTGTTACCCCCCACCCCGCTGTGATAACTGCATCCCTCATCATACACCCCAACTCTGCACCCCCCATTGCATACCCTAACCCCCACCCCGCTGTGATAACCACCCCTCATCATACACCCCAACTCTGCACTCCCCATTGCACACCATAACCCCCACCCCGCTGTGATATCTGCATCCCCTCATCATACACCCCAACTCTGCACCCCCCATTGCACACCCTAACCCCCACCCCGCTGTGATATCTACACTCTGCCATTGCACACCCCAACACTACACCCCCATTGTAACCCCCCCACCCCGCTGTGATATCTGCACCCCTTGTCATAGACCCTAACTCCTCACCCCATTGTACACCCTAACCCCCACCCCGCTGTGATATCTGTATCCCCCATTGCACCCCCCAAGGCTACACCCCATTGTAACTGCCCCACCCCACTGTGATATCTGCATCACTCATCATAGACCTCAATTCTGCACCTCCCATTGCACACCCTAACCCCCCTGCTGCTATCTGCATCCCCATTGCACACCCCCCATTGCACGTCCTACCCCTGCCCCACCGTGCTGTGATATCTGCACCCCCTATTGCACACCCCAACTCTGCACCCCCTTAAGCCCCCCATCCTGCTGTGATATCTGCACTTCCTATTGCACACCCTACCCCCTCACTGTGATGTCTGCATCCCCCCATTGTACACCCCAACTCTGCACCCCCTATTGCGCACCCCCTATTGCACGCCCTAACCCCCCCGCTATGATATCTGCACCCCCAATTGCACCCCCCAGCTCTACACCCCCCATTGTAAACCCCACCACATTATACCTGTGGGGCCAGGTCCATCTCCCAGATCCTGCTGTGATTTCTGTACTTCTCTATTATACACCCTAACTCCCACTCCTCCTACACCCTGCTATGATCACTGCACCCCCCATTGTACACTCAAACTTCCCATGGGGCCGGGTCCGTCTCCCAGCTCCTCCTGTGATCGGTGCACCCCTCCTCACCCCATTATACACCTTATGAGGCCGGGTCCCTCTCCCATATTCTGCTGTGGTTCCCCATGGGGCTGGGTCCTTCTACCTGATCCAGCTGTGATTCTCTCCTCCCAAACCCATGGGCCAGGTGTCTCCAGCTGGGATTCATTCCCCTCCCTGCCACTCCCAATAGGGCTCAGACATTGCTATCCCTGTCCAGGGATGACTGACTTCTTCCCTAGATGCCCTATTTCCTGTGGGGCGTGGTCCATATCCAGCCATGACTCAGTGTCTCTCACAATTCCTGCCCCGAGTCACTATTCTGCACACACGTGGTTTGTGTATGTGCTTTTGGAAACTTAAAAATCTTCAAACATTTAGCCTGTCAGACACAGGGGAAAGTGTAACCTGCCTTCTCCATCTGCATTTCAGATCAAGTCCCAGCAGAGTGAAGTGACCAGGATCCTGGATGGGAAAAATATCAAGTATGAACTGGTGGATATCTCCCAGGATAATGCCCTGCGGGAGGAAATGAGGACCAGGTCAGGCAATCCCAAAGCCATTCCACCCCAGATATTCAACGGAGACCATTACTGTGGGGTAAGGCTCAGAATCCACGTAGATGGGCTATAGGGACCTCAGAACCCAGGGGGTTGGTGTTGACCAGTGTCTCTCAAACTTTTGTGCTGGTGACCCCTTTCACATAGAAGCCTCTGAGTGCGATCCCGCCTTTATAAATTAAAAACACTTTTTTATCTATATTTAACACCATTATAAATGCTGGAGGCAAAGTGGGGTTTGGGGTGGAGGCTGACAGCTCATGATCCCCCATGTAATAACCTCAAGACTGCCTGAGGGGTCCTGACCCCCCGTTTGAGAACCCTTGGGATTCACCTGGATCTCCCAGCCTGGGTATGCAAATGATGAAGTGCATTTAAAAGGCTTTCCCTGGGAAGAGATGTTGACATGGTGCTGCAGGCCCTTGTCTTTAAGTTTAAAGGGCACATGGCCATGAGAAGGCTAACGAGCAAACGGCATTGTGCGGCTGTCATAAGGGGCCCTGGCGTTATGGGGAGGTGGGGTACTGCTGAACCTTACCATTGCCTTGCGGAAGCCTCCTGCGTACGGTTCTGTCACTGCACCGTTGGCTGCAGTCATCAGTTTTGAAAACTGGCAACGCATTTGCTATTGCGCAACACGTTCTATAGGAGTTTGAGAGGTGAAACTGATTCCGCTGGGTACTGAGTTGAACCCACCCTACTTGCTTGCCCTGAACCTGAAGGGAAAGGCAACTGAGCTGAGACTTTGTCCCTCCCAGCACTTGTTCTGTTTGTGCACCTGGCTGTGGCGGAGCAGGGGTGCCTGCCTGAGCTGTGTGCCCCTGGTTTTGTTCCCTTCCCTGTTCTGAGCTTGTTTTGTTGCATTTTCTACCTGCAGGACTATGAGTTGTTTGTGGAGGCTGTGGAACAGAACACCCTGCAGGAGTTCCTCAAGTTAGCCTGAGCTTTCCTTTCCCATCCGGGACTTGAACTCTGCATTCCCAACCAACTGCCTCTCTGATCACCTTAACTCCTAGGCTGTCAGTGCCATCCCGGCATCATGATCTATCTCCTGCCACAGGGAAATCCATGACCAAAAACCTCTCCTCCTTGCAGCTGCCTGCGATTTCTTCCTGCCTAACCCCGATATTGTCTGACAGGGCCCCAGAGCAGCTCTGATACCACTGCACGTTCCTTCGAACGCTGCAGGGCCTTGTTCACAATGCAGCAGCTGGTGCCTCTGTAGAAGGGAAGTAACCTGAAGTAAGGCCGTTTGCTAGTCCTGTGCCCCTCTCCTCTGAAGGAGTCTTGTGCTGTAGAAGGGAAGGGTGTGGGATCATGTGCTTCCTCTCTTGTCCTAGCACCAGGTGTGGCTCTGTGTGAACACAGCAGCCTGTGCTTCCTTCTTCTCATTCTGACTGTAGAAATGCTGACAGCTAAGGGGGAGGGAGGGGTTGTTGTTTAAACTCAATGCAGAAGCACTGCACAAGAATAGGGTTTGAATTCCCTCATCAGCCAGAGAGAGGGAGGATGAAACACACAGAACTACTTCAGTAGAGTGCAGAGCTCTCTTGAAGAAGCTCTGAGGGGTACATGGTGAGGGCAGATCTGCTATTAGGGGACCCATACAGTTCCATTAGCACATTCCTGTACTGATGTGATGTGAACGCTCCCTTTAGGAGGGCTCAGGGGCTGCTCCAGGATGTCTGACGCTCCAGCCTTCCTGTCTTTCCTTTTTGAGCTGGCTTTCTGCAACCTGGACCAAGTGCATTTTGTTTTCCTGCCCAAAAGCATCTTTCTAACCACTGTTGTCTTCTGAGATGCTATTAAATGTTACTAAGCCTTTCCTGCTGGCTTTGGTTTCTTTATTTTGATGCTAGATTGGGCATCATCCTACTTACCAGTTCTGAGTGACGTCCCAGCTCAGAGGAGCTTAGTCAGTTGTGCTCATTGCTTTGGCCTGGCACAAAGATCTGAACTCTAGAACGCCAGCACGGGCTTAAAGAACTTGCATGGATGCCTTTACAATGCTGGAGCCTGTTCCAGAATTGCTCCCAGTCCCCCTCTAAACACTCGTGAAATGTACATGGCCTGGAGGGTGGCAAGCTGCTAGTGAGGAAAACACTTGCTTAACTCAATAAGCAAAGGCCTTAAAAGTTACAGGGGATCCTTCCTATCTGTGCAAGGAGGACAGGACTTGTTTCCGTCCTCTCACTGAACTTCCTGTAGTTCAGGACCATGCAAGAAATGAGCTGGGTGGGGTGAATGCAGCTAAGAGGCATTTTGATGCAGGATTCTCTGATGCCAACCTTTTACCTTTCTAGTGCACTGTTGGCTGACCAAGGCTTTAGCACTTACCTAAACATTCAATTGAAAGTTGATGGATGAGAAACTGCACAGCTTAGAAGTGTTTGAACCCGTGAGAATGCTGTGTGTTCAGCAGAGCCTACTAAGGGGAAGTTGCCCAAGGGCCCTCTGCACTGCCCAAAGGGTGCGGCTTCTTCAGCCACAAATCAGAGACAGCTCTGTCATGTTCTCACATTGAATAGTTAGAAGCAGGGCTTTGGAGCTGTGCTCTGGCTCTGCTCCAGGCAAAAACCTGCTGCTCCAGCTCCAGGCTCTGCTCCAAAGCCCTGGTTAGGCGGCTTTCCAGGACAGGAGGGGGTGAGGCTACCATATGAACATGGATTAGGGCTCCATCCCTTCATAGGGAAAGGTGGGGTATGTGCATAAACGAGCAGAGCTGCCCTGAGGATTCAGAGGGCCTGGGGCAAAGCGGGGGAGAGGACATAAAAAAATGTGCCACCTGCTGCAGCGCTTGCACTCACCGGGCAGTGCCCCAACTCTGCGGCAGGTCTTTCATTCACTCCATGTCTTCAGCAGCACTGAAAGACCCACTGCCAAAATGCTGCTGAAGACCTGGAGCAACTGAACAGCCCCCCCTGCCACCAAAGTGCCAAAGACCCAGACCTCCGCTGGGTCAGTGAAAATTAAAAAGGTGCCTCTAGCCAGGGAAGGGATTCTCGGGCAGGGCTCACGGGGCCCCTGCAGGGCAAATTGCCCCTCCCTCTGGGCAGCCCTGTAAACCGGTCCCAGAGATTGTGTACTCTGTCCTTTAGTGAACTAGGTGATACAGAAGGGGGCTTGGGTCCTTAACTCTCAAGGCCTGGGCTCCTCTCATCTTGTACTTTGCAGACATGGAAGTGATACACCAAGTGAAGAACAGAGCTACTCATCTGATTGGCTAGTACTTTGCCCCCGGGATAAATGACAACATGGTACAAAGCCTGAGAACTGGGCCCTAACACAGGACAGAAATGGGGAGGTAGGTCTCATGTGACAGCATTTGTTTGCTGCAGGGCCAGCGACTGGGGGGAAGGCAGAGGTTGGCACTATGGGGATCAGACTCAGCCATACAGATTTGTAGGCTGTTAACATTGGACACTTGGGGTCTGTTTAAAGGAAGACGCATTTCATGTAGAGGAAATGTAAGGATTGGCACCTCCTCGCTGGAGTGGCTCTGGCTGCGGCTCAGTGCTGCAAATGACTCAGAGCCTGATTCCACTCAGTCCAGTATAACCCTATTGACTTTAATAGTTAAGCTTGTTTGTACACCACTGTGAGATCAGACTCTAGCCCTAACAAAGAGAGCAGATCCATGTGGAAACTGCACTGTAACCGAGCTGGGAGGACCCTTACAGCATTTCACCTATGCTGTATATAGACTTACTTCTCGAAGGCTGTTTACGCCGCAATAAAAGAGCAGGGTATGGCCGTGTCTGGCCTGGCTCAGCTGCCTAAAGATTGCAGTGTAGACATTCAGGCTTGGGCTGGAGCCTGGGCTCTGGAACCCCACAAAGGGGTGGGGGGTCTCAGTGCCCCAGCTCCAGGCCCCACTTGATCATCTATGCTGCTAGTTGCAGCCCCACATCCCGAGCCCAACTGAATTGATGTCAGCTCTGAGATTGGTGCCAGTTTTTTTTACTGCAGCGTAGATATAAGGGACCTGCGGGTGAGGGCACAGGTGTTGAATTGAACTCACTGCAACCTCTGAGGAGCAAAAAGCTCGTGACTTTCAGCAAAGGTGGAGAGAAACCCAGCTTGGATACAAGTCCCCCAAGGAAATATTTACAGAGGTAGGCTGCCATGTGATGAGGCCACAGGCCCAGGAGGCCCTAACGGCAGCCCCCAGAGGCTGCTAGGATCCAGACTGGCAGGGTGTGTGGCCTTGTGTCATCACAGTTCTTTCACCAACAGTGCAGGGGGGTGGCGAGATCTCCAGGGCTATTTCTCCCCCTTGCTTTGCCTACAGGAGGTGGTAAGCCCAGGTAACAATGCAGTTCAACTGAATCTGGAAAGACCACCCCACCCTCCTTCCCCCTTGATTAAGGGAGAGGTTGCAGCTTATCAGATTGTGCAAGGTTGTTCCTTCCTCGTGCCTTATCGTAGAGCCCATGATGGAGAAGTGGATGGGTGGGGAGGAAAGCAAATTGCTTCATGTGAAGTAGCAGTTGCAAGGCCAACTGGCTCAGTTGAAGCTATTAAACTATCTATGGCCCTGTCCCTCCCTGGCCAAAGAGAGCTTTTCCCGCAGTAGAAGGGAGGCATTGGGAATCAGTCCACACTCCTGCAGGGTCATGAAGTTGTCAGCATACACTCTCTGGGGAAAGGTGCTGATGATCTCATACGGCTGTGGTTCTCCACCCCTAGAAAAGAACAGTACAATCTTTCCTGAGAGCCGTTCTCCACAAGATTCCACAGAGCTGCTGAAAATCAGCCAGTTTCAGGGTTACACAAGAGCAGAGAGCTAGAGCATTTAAGAGGAACAGAGCTGTTTCCAGCTGAGATGGAAAACCCAGCCCGTAGAAGGCTGTTCCAGACTGCAGCATCCCCAGAGGGGAAAGCTCTTACAACTCAATAGTGGTGAGATCACCAGGCACACATCGAGCTTAAGCCAGGCAGGGCTACATCCTGTGAAGGGAACAGGGACAGGAGAGAGAAAGTGCCTCTGGTAGGCCAGAGTTGCTTCCAGGATGTTAAGAACAAGGACAGTTTTGAAGTGGATTGTGAGAAGGGCGTGACAATAGTCAAAGTGAGGAGTGGGTGTGTGGAGCAGAGGCAAACAATGACATGCCCAGGTACCGCTGCAGGAGGTAAGGAGAAGATGGGAACTACTGAAACAGAAGAGCCAGAAACATGGAAGACTATGGAGATGTCAGCTCCCTGCAGGAGATGGGATTTTAAATCTATACATAATTCCCAAACCATGGGCCTGATCCTGATTCCTCTCTGGAGGTGCTGAGTGTGACAAGCACCTTCAACTCCCACTAACATCACTGTATACTGAGGGGGCTCAGCACCTGGCAGGCAGAGGCACTGTGAGCCTGTACCTGCCGGACTTACATTGTAGAGTATTCTTCAGGCGGCTCAATTCCAGGGATCAAGTGAGATTTGGAAATGCCACTGGCCCAGTTTTTACTGTGGCCTGACTCAGTGGAGTGGAAGAGTTGAACTGGCTCACAGAAACCCCTCTTTCCTCTCCCTCTATCTACCTGCTCTGGGCGAGGTGCCGGCGCAGGTCTCCTATGGTCTCCGTGAAGAGCATTTTTACAATGTACGTCTGCTCCCCATTCTCAGATTTTATCCGGAGAGTGGAGATGTTGGGGGCTGGAGGCTGGCCCTGTTCGTCTGCCTTCAACCTGAAGGTCATAAAAGCCAGTTAGGCAAGAAACAGCAATTTCATACAGAGACAGATCAGTCAATGCTAAGAGGGCTAGGTTGGACAGGGCATCAGGAGAAAAGAAAAGTGCTGGGATAGAGAATGGTATCTCAAAAATCTACCGAAATGTCTACACAAGCTGGTAAAACCATTGTCAGTCTGGGGTGTGAAAAAAACCCATCCCCCTGACTTGACATAACTTTCACAGACAGAAGCGCTGGTGTGGACAGTGCTAAGTCGGTGGGAGATGCTCTCCCGTCGCACATTGGGGGTGTTTAATTATACCGATGGGAGAGCTCCCTCCCATCGGCATAGAGTGGCTACACAGGAGACCTTCCAGTGGTGCAGCTTCATCTCTGCAGTGTAGATGAACCCTTAGCAGGCCCCTGAACCCTGACTGATTGTGGACAAATAGGCCAAAATGGCCTACAAAGTGCTACTTGCCTTTGAAATAGCTGAATGTGGAAAGACAGCCCCACCCGCTTATCCCTTTGCATGAGGAAGAGGTTGTGGCCTATCTGATCATGCAAGGCTGCTCTTTCACTTTCTGAGATAAGCTGGTGCCCTTTTTTGTTCCTTATTATGGATCAAAGCTGCCTGGTAGGGCTGTTTATTTGCTTTTTTAAATACAAAATTCTGCTTGGTTTATGGTGACATTAGAAATTCAGGTCTTGTCTAGCCTGGAAGAGACTCTGGCTACAGGAGAACTAGAGAAACGGTGACCCCATTTGCTCATCTCTTCTCTGGAGGCACTTTCCCATCCAGAGGGTGAAAACTGAGAGGAGGAGGAATTTATAGCGAGGCTGATTCAAACTCCTTGTGACCACCCCTTTAATACCAAGGGCTAGCTAACATTTTGAATAAAGGAAGCTTTTGTTGAAGATGTCAGGACTCACCATAAACATCTCAGAGGGCTCTCAAAACCAAGAAAGATCAAACCTGGCCTTCCTACTATTTCTAAGGTAAAAACCAAGCAGAAGACACTCTAGTGCTTTATTTGCTTTAACACACACAAATGAACCCTCCCTTTCCAGGCCCTCTTTAGCGATCAGAAAGCAGCAAAAATGGGCAAAACCATTAAATAAATCTTTGCAGGTTGCCTCTGATGGCTAGTGGATGGACAGGAGAGACTGACTGCGCATTGGCCGAGAGACCACTGCCCTTTACCTCTCCTTCATTGCTTTAAGGCTGGGCGTTTCCACCAGGATCACTTCATTGCTATGTGTCCCATCAGAGCCCTGAAACCAAACAGGGAAACCTCAGATACTATCTGCCCAGCTTTCCTGGATTAATATATGGGGGACAGTCCCCCTGTTTTCTGACCCTCCTCCTGAGCCCTCCTCCTGAGCCCACCAGCTACAAGGCCAATGGCTTCTCCATCCTACTTCTCATTCCCACACAGCATCACAAAACCTTTCACCTGCTGCTGCTCCCAGCAGGCTTGGCACAGTGTCAGGCAGGCAGGTTCTCCAGCAAATGGTAAATATGGCTTCTAAACTTTGTACCTAGTTAAACTATTTATTTAAAAAAAAATCTGCCTACACTGGTCCTGGTGTTGGCTGTGGCTTCTTCTAATCTAACACCTGACTTCACCATTAATTGATTAGTTTGTTTTAAGCCAATGAAACTAGATTGGCCTATTTCCTTGTATGGGCACAAAGTTTAATTATCATAATTAAATCTATCTGAGGAAAATACTTGCTCCCCTTCATGCAAAATGACAGGGTCTAGATCTAACACCCGAGACAGTAACTTAACTTAAATATTTACTCAATCATCAGATGGGTTAATAATGATTCCCCCCCGGGAGAAACAATTCCAAAAAGGGGTGAAAGCGCCTGGTGAAAACACATCTAATGCTTTCTGCTGGAGTCTTTTCTGAATCCAGGAGGTTGAAGTTTTTTGGAGAGAAAGGGCCCAATCTGATTTTATTTGCACCTATGTAAGGTTGTTGGCTCCCACAGAGTTACTGCTGATTCATGCCAGTGTAACTGCAGACTCAGGAAATGTCTATACTACGAACAGCTCAACTACAGCACTGTAGCTATTCCGTTGTAGCATCATAGCGTAGACACTTCCTACAGCAACAGAAAGAGTTTTTCCCCATCACCGTAGGTAATCCACCCCCCTGAGCCGTGTGTTCTTCCATCAACCAAACTGTGTCTGCACCAGGGGTTAGATCAGCTTAACTACTGAGCTCAGAGGTGTTCTTCACACCCTTAAGAGATGTAGTTAGATTGACCGAAATTTTAAAGCATAGCCCAGCTATTAGGCTCAGTCATACCTGCAGAGTTTCTTTGATTGGCCCTCGGATATCAATCACTTGTCCCTCCCGGATCAAGGATTTAGGAAGTTTGTTCAGAAACTGCTCCAGTGAGAGCTTGGGACCTGCCATGAGAGGGTCGAGGGGCACGGAGGACAGACAGGGACAGGGAGGGGAAGCAGGAAGGGGAATCCTATATGTATCACATCACAACAAGCACTTATACAAATACTAGAATGTTCCACTTCTTGTGATCCAAATTCCATAGTATATGAGAAGCTTTTCACAGCTAACAAACAACAGGGTGATATACAATTGTTGATAGGAAATGCATATGCATAGATTATTATATATTGCCATATATGGCTGTCCAGGAACATACATAACCATATACGACTACTCCCACTATACAACTACATGTCGGAACATATGTGACCAAACCTTCAATCTGTGTGAGTAATTTTGGCAACCGTTGGAGCAGATTTCGGGAATGCAGAAGGAAAACAAGGAACCTGTGAGCTGTTCCTATATAATGCGTATTTCCCCCATGGCTTGGAGATGTGCTGTGACATGTCGGAGATGGAGAAGATGAAGCTGGCATCTTGGGGGGGAGGGGGGGGAAGATGTCCACTTACATAAGTAACTTGCAGTAGAACGATTGTTTGTTTGAAGGCCCAGTCCCCGAAGGCCATCACCCACACCATTCTTCTGAATGTCTCAAGTGGGCGATGTTGGAAAGACCTCTGCTGAGAATGAGCTCTGAGTTTCATGTGGAAAGTCGGTGGGTTTCATGCACATTCTGGGAAAACTGCCCAAACTGTGGTATTTTATGAATGGCAAGTCTCAGGACTGTTTGCTTCCGTGACCACCGTGAAACTGACTTTTGTGACAGCTGGCTCTCAGCTACTGCAGCAGCACATGAAGCACATACATAAGACATCTCAGAAAATGTCACCACGCAACTCAGAGACTCTCAGCATTAACTCCTTGGTAACTGGATGACTGTTGCCAGGCTTCACCGGGGCTTTATTTATGTTCTATTTTGGGGCTAAGGAGGGGACCGCCAGGGATTAGCAGGAATGGCAAAAGACTCACCTGGGATCTCACTGGTTTCCTTTACCTCACTTGACCTCGAATGGCCAATTACCTGCCCCTGGCCAGGAAAGTTCTCTGGTAGCTGCCTCTCCCGAAAGAAAACGTCTCTCCTGTCAGTGACCTATTAAATTAAGGCTAGCTGCCATTAGCAAGTGTGTGTGTCTGCTGGACCCAGCTCTCACTGCACCAGAGCACACTAAAGGGTAAGAAGCAAGAACAAAACAAGAACAAACAACTAATAGAGACAGCTAAGTTCCTCCTGAGGGGGGTTCTAATATAGAAACCCCAATAAAGGAAGCTGTCTGAAGATCCTTTTAGAACCTCCAGAAAAATAAACCCATGCCCGTGTCCCTTCAAGTCTAAAACCCTTCTAGTTAGCAGTCCAATGTCACATCCAGACCCTAAGATAAGACAGATGATCACTCCACCTTGCACACATTAGTACAGTGCTTTGATCCTGCTTTGTGCCTCAGTTTCCCCATCTATGAAAACTGATCCTCAGATGAGAGGTGATGTGAAATTGCAAAGTATTATTTTTTAAATCAATAAGCACACCTAGGGGTTTGCCTTGATCTGTGCTAACAGAAGAAGGGATGTGCAAGTAGCCAGGACCACCAGATCTCTCTCAGAAACCAAAGAAGCAAAAGCACCATAATCAGCCCCCCACGGTCCCCAGTCCCACGCAGCTCAGCAAAACATAATTGTCAGAGAAGCACATGGCCACTTTGGTACATCCACACTGCAATAAAACCCCTGTGGCTCATGGGCCTCAGGCTGCAGGGCTACAAAACTGCTGTGTAGATGTTTGGACTTGGCCTGGGGCCCAGGGTCCAGGACCCTGTGAGAGGAGAGGGTCCCAGAGCCCAGGCTTCAGCCTGAGCCTGAAAGCCTGCACCATAACCTGAGGCCTGCGAGCCCGAGTGAGCGGACACAGACCAACCACAGGTGTTTTACTGCAGTGTAGATGTACTCTAAGTCCTGACTGGGTCTTCCATTCCCCCATGACTCTCTAACCCCCCACAGCAATAGGCCCAACATTTTCACATCCGGTGCCTAAAGTCAGGCACCTACACAGAAGTAGCCTGATTTCCAAGGGGCGGGGCTGAGCACATACGGCTTCATGGGATTTGTGTGCCTAATTTTAGGCACCTATATTTGAAGATCTGGATTATAATCTCCTCTGCAGCTGCCTCCTGTGGCATGTCATTCCATATTCTTTAGGAAAATATGCTTATGATGTGAATATGACAGAACAGAGATATACTTTGTGCAAGACAGCTCATGTGACGGATCATTGGAAAGGTTATGATTTACTGAATGTGATTATCCTATTCATAAGCCTGCCTCATTTCTGTATCTGAAATTAGGAATATTGACTATGTATCTGTATATGGGCGACACCCACTGCTACACTTCAGGTACAACAATGGAAAAGGTAGACAGTGCTGATGGCCCATCGACATGGACAATGGACTGTAAAAGAGTTTAGTCTTCCTGTGAACCTGTGGGTCAGCCTGTGAAGAATGGCTACAAGGTCCCAACACAGGCACGTCACCTGATACTAGAACCTATCTTGAATTCTGTACTTTTCCATGAGGAGCTGGGGTGGGGGTGGGGGAGGGGTGTCAGACAAGGAAACAAAGGACTCCGTCCTTGTGCAAATCCTCTTTAAAGGTGGGGAGTGAGGTAATCCAGGTCCTCAGTTCTCCCCTGCTACTCTACCCAAGATGACTGCTGGAAACAACTAAGATTGAAGCGGGGGAAAGAACTGGACCCAGGCTGGAAGGGCGTCTGGCCTCTGAAGAAGATTATTAGAACCACATTTAGGGTGAGAACTTACATGTAACCAGTTTCTTTAGTGTATTAAGCTTAGTTTGCGTGCGCTGTTTTATTTTCTTAGTAATCTGCCTTGTTCTGTCTGCTACCTCCTTAACTACTTAAAATACACCCATTATAGTTAATATATTTATTTCTGGTTTATAATATAACCCAGTTGATGTGATTTCTAACGCGGGGGGGGGGGAGTTGCACACACCCTCCTCCACATTGAGGGAAGAGGTGAATGTCATATAAATTGGGGTTTGTACTCCAAGGGGGAGTGGACAGGTGGGTGCTGTGGCAAGCCCCTTAAGCTGAGCCTTCTCAGAGCAGATCTCTGTCTCTCTGTGCTGCTGGGTGCGGCCCTGCCTGTGCGCTTGGCTGGAAAAGGCTGGGGAGCCCAGCCCAGCAAGACCAGGTAAAAAGGGGCCCAGGCTGGCAGAATAATCTGACCCAGCCCACAAAGTGACACCCCAGGGGGTTCAACCATCACACCTCCTTTGACGGCTTTCTAGTGATGCAGAAATGTTGCCCTCGCTGTCTCTTTCTAACCCAAGTTTCACTGAAGCAGACAAACCATTCAGTTCCAGTGCACAAAGGCCTAGCCATTTCCTGTAACGGCTGTTGCAGGTGCATGCCCCCCCCTCAAAAGTCTAGCTACACATGGGCTGAGTTTAGAAACATCAAACTACGTTTCGCGTCGAGAAAGGCCTGCAGAGTGGTGCAAACAATAAGATAGAAGCAGTTTGCATGGAGAGAGGGATTTCTTCTAAATGGAAGATGGCACGGGCTTTGCATTGCTTACCTGAAAAGGAACGCCATCCGGGTAGCGCGTCTGTAGCTCTGAGGGAAAATAGCCATCCATGATATCCTGAAGACATTGCTGAAACAAAGCATGAATGCTTAAAAACCAGGCCTCAGGCTCCATAGTACCTCACTGCTGAAACTTTCCACTCGCATCAGACCTGGAGACCTACAAAGGCACCACAGGATCTCTGACGGGGAGAGACTGGCAGATTCTCTAACAACCATCATTCCTCACAAAGCCCTGTGGGGGGGCAGATGGGACTAGAGTGACCCCACAAGCCTCAGCCTTTCCCCATTTCCACCCTCGGCCTTTGCTGAGGGAATAGTTAGATGGCAATAACCTGACTTCCTCCAGGAATTGGTCCACACCTGCGTGGATGGCTCCTTGTACGACCGGAAAGGTCCATTGAACATGACTATCCCATTCTGATAAAAAGTGAGGGCTATCGATTCGGGTTGCCTCAGTCTAGCACCTCCTGCTGTGCGTTCAATTTGAGACACACCTTCCCCAGCCAGCATGTTTAAATCTTTCAGGTTTTCCAAAATTAAATCAAAATTGATCGGATTCTTGGAAACAGCTGAGTCACCTACAACAAGGAAAGCAGAGTTATTGTGGGGGAGGAGCCTGCAGCCAGGAGTGTTGAATCCATGCGTCTCCCGGCATGAGCATGTTAAAGGTGCTACCCAAACCCTACCATTTGGGGCCTGCCTTCACTTTGTGGCATTTACTCCTTAGGGAAGGGAGTGTGAAATACTATCACGTCAGAATGGCAGTGTTTCACTTCCACACTGCGCAGGGGTATATAACACCACAGTGGAGAACCAGTTCCCTTATTACCAACTTATGAAACTGCATCATCAGCCAATGCCACAGCCTGCACTCCTTGAAGGCCCTGATTATTTTGATGGTTATAATGTACTTAGCATCGTTCCTTGCTTGGTGCTGTACGATACAAAGAGGAAGGTGAGGTGCATGTCCCAAAAAGCTTACAACCTGGGTTAGACCAGTAGTTGACTTCCGCACAGGCTCCTGCAGGGAACACAGACGGGATGCCAGCTGACTGACTGATCTCAGAGGCAGGCAGATTGCTCTTTCTAAACAACCCCTTCGCCTGCTGGTGGATTATTGGCGAGAGGGAGGTCTTTTGGGTGCTTGAGAAAGGGATGCTAGGTTTATGGGCTGGAGCAGGAGAGATGTGCAGATGACAGAGGGAGAAGTATATGAGGAAAGGAAGTGCGTGCAGAGATGTTGACTGGGATGAGGCCTTTGCTATTTTCAATTCTGCTTTTGACACATCCTTCAAAGGATAAAAATGGCATCAATAAGCAGAAATAATCTCTGTAAATGCATCAATCCGCCAATAAGGCCAAGCGAACTGACACGCTAGCTTCTGTGCGTTATGCCCACTTCTATTCAGAGATCATCTCCCTTACCTACTTTAAGGGGTGGTGAAAATTAATCAGCTGGTGTTTTTCACAGCACTTTGAAGGTGAGGCTGCTACAAGTCCCAAGTATATTCTCATAATTCTCTTTTACCACTTAAAAGGAGGCCATCACTAAATACTATAGGATTCAACACAATGCAACCGCTCCCAACAAAACCACTCACTTGGCTGCTGGAGGAAGGGAACAAAAGTGTGTTTTGATTGGGTCAGGCAATAGGGGCAAATCAAAGCACCAGGTACATACAGAAAGGGCCGGATTTTGATCTCACACCCATTTTATGCCTGAGATCAGAATCAGGCTCCAAACATTCAAAGTATGCGGACTGCTTCTGAAGATTTTCCTCCTGATAGCTGGCCCATCAGCTCCCCAAAAGAAATGGGCTTAATAAAATATATGCAGTTACTAAACTATGTTCCTGGTGCCACTTGTGTTACATTGCATTTCTACTGAAATGGGTTAGGATGTAGACCCCAGGATCACCATGAGGAAATCATAACAGGGAAGGACCTTAGCATTTGATAATCTGCAGGACCTATCATACCCAACCCACATCCAGAGCTATCTGTAAAACATGACTCTTTCATCCCCGCATCAAGTTGTATTAATTTTCACTTGGTATTGTCACCCCTGCTGTAAGTTGCTTCCACAATGTGCTCTGGCCACACAAAATCCTCCCGGTCACTGCATTTTCTATCATTTAATGATAGGGTTTTCCAGTCCCACTGATTTGCAATACCTGTGCACCTATGACACTTATGAGCTTTGGAAAATCCCACGCTACAGTTTTTTGTCTCTCTCTAAAGCAAAGAGGTTGATTTGGGGATTCAGATCCCAGAAGCCATCATTCCTAACAGGCCCCCTTCCATGGGCGGCGTGTGAACCACCAGCTGGGATAGGCTAGCCTCTAGGTCTGCCCCTTCTGTCTGAAGCCCCACCCCTTCTGCCCCCCAACCAGAGCTTCACCCCCACCCCCTGCAGCCCCCAGCCCAGGCTAGCATCCCCAGCCCCAGAGCACCGTGTGGGCGGCACAGGATGGGGAACTGGCAGGAGGGGGCCTGGCAGCACAGCATGGGTGGGGACACACCTGGCTGTTTTGAGAAGGGGACATGGCCTCCCTAGAGTCTCAGCAGAGATGCCAAGGGCTGCATGTCAATGACACCAAGCTCCCCGCTTAGCCCTAGGGGAGGTCTCTCCAGGTCAGAGTTGAAGCACATTGGAAGGGGAGTGCAGCATGGAGCAAGCCTGACATGCTACTGCCCACGCAGTGCCTGTTCTCCAGATAACCGTGGGGAGGTTTTCAAAGGGCAGTTAGGTGACTGAAGTCAAAGGGTGTTAGATGCCTATCTCCCATTAGCGCCTTTGAAAATCTCCTCCGTTATGTCCAGAGATGTTGATAGAGTTTATGTAAAAGGCACTAAAAACCTCACCTCTAAACACAAACTAAAAAGCCAAACACATGAATCAGACAGGTTTTTGGACCAGGCATTTCAGATGGAAAGGTGCAGCTTAGCTGGGTGTGACCCTGGAAAGATGTTATGTAAATAATAAGAATTGAATAAATGACCTGCGGGCTAGGAGGTCTCTGCACAAGTCCTGGCACGATGGAGCAGTTCAAGCAGAGCCACAAAGGCCTATCGTGCCGTGAATCTGATTGATTAATAAATCCCTAATTATCTGTTTTTCCAATCTGGAGAATAGTATGCCTTTTTTAAATACCCCCGAGGGGCAGACTGTCTGCCTCAGCAAAGGGCATTGCTGGTTTACCTGGTTTCCAGAGACCTCTTGATGGCTGATTTTCCTGCTTCTTCAATGATTTCAACTCTTCCAGCTGTTCATTCCTCTCTCCAACCCAAATCAATCCATAATCATTCAGAAACCGCTGCATGGGGAAGGGGAGAAAAGGATGAACTAGTTTGAGAAGCATGGGACTGTAAAAGGCCAGGAACTGGAGCTGTAAAATGTGCGTTGCCTTGAACAAGTTTGACCTTGTTACAAGGTGCGGGGGTGAGAAAACTCACTGAACAGGAAGAGTAGCACCTCATGGACTCCAAAAGTTGTATGAACCTATCCACAGTGATCAATCATTCAGTACTCAGTCTATCGTGTCTTTGATCACTGCAAAGACTTCAACTCTACTGAGTCAGCCAGTTAATTGGAACAGCAAAGACAGGGACTGAAACAAAACTAAAGGCATAGAGATCAAAAGGAGGAGACTTAAGTGTTTGTGTATAAGAGCTATTAAAAATGCCTGTAGTCTAGCCAGGTATCAATAACAACGATGTGCTATATTTACTCAGCACTTTTCTCCCAAGGATCTCAAAGTACATCACAAACATTAATTTATTAAGCCCCAAAACTAAATGTGAGTTAAGGCAGGACAACTACCTGCATTTTACACACTGGAAAACAGAAACAACAGAGAGGTTAGAAAACTTGTTCAAGGCCACACAGTGAAATTAGTGGCAGCACTGGGAACCCAGAAGCCCCAACTCCCAGTTCCCTGCTCTAATCACCAGGTTAAAGTTTCAGTCATATCAGTTCTGCAGTATAGAGGGAAGTGGTGAGGTTCCATATCAAACAGGTGAGCATGTATCAAGAGCCACTGACTCTGGGCTTGGGCAGGTCACTTAACCTCTCTGGGACACAGCTTTCCCATCTGTAAAACGGGGATAGTCATAGAGCAGCTTTGGGATCCTTGGATGAAATGAGTTAAAATGCAAAGAAGTAATAGTATTAATGAATGTTCCACACACTGCAATTTGGATAAATAATTCTTCACTTCCTGTCCTACAATCTTGCGTAGTGTTGCTGTGAGCTGTTCAAAGGCTACTGTATTCCACCCTCGAGATGACTGCAGATCACAGGTGAATGAAGTGCTCCACAGAGTGACGGATTCTCCAACACCTGAAGTCTTCAGATCAAGACTAGATACCTTTCTAGAAGACATGCTTTAGCCAAATGAGTTATTGAGCTCCTTACAGGAATAGCTGGGTAAAATGTAGTGGCTGATGGTATACAGGAAGTCAGAAAGATGAGATAATCTAACAGTCCCTTCTGGCCTTACAATCTAAGAATCTACGTACAGTTCCCTGGGTTTCTTCAGAATGAGTGGTGCTACGATTAGCAAGCTGCTAATTATTATTGTGGGTTACATCATATATCAAAACAGATTCAAAAGGGGAGAAAGGAAACGGAGTGGGAAGGGATTAGGGAATGTCCCTCATCTGTCATTTAACCTGTTCCTTCTGTACTGAGGCTGTAATAATAGGGAGTGATATTGAAACTGGCAGCTTAGTAAGAACCAAACGTTTATAGACTGAATGAACAGGAAGCCAATTCCAGGGGAGCGCAGGGTGAGGCCAAGGGGGCCCATCTATGAATCTCACCTCCATTTCCCAGACCTGATTCTGCAGCTGAAGACACTTCACCTCCAGCTCCTCTATTCTGCTTGACTCCGGGGAATCTGCAGAGGAAAAACAGAGACATGAGGTGTTTTATTTTTGCTCTAAAAAGCTTCAGACAAGAGCTGAGATAACCAGGGCCAGGGAGCACAAGGATCCTCAGCACCCTGTCTACAAATAACTGCCCTCAAATCGACAAGGCACAGAAGCTGAACACAACTCTTTGCCCACGGTCCTCTGACTGTTCAACCGGGGTCACCTCCAAAAAGCTGTGGATGGATAAAAACACACCTTTGGCAGTTACTTATGGGCAACACTGATCAATTTCTATGCTGCACAGAAGGAGCTGATGTGTAAATAGTGCTGTTTGCAGTGATACAGTGGGAGTGACTCAGCTGACCCAGTTTATATCTATGAATCTATTCAAAAGTCAGCAACCCGGTGAATTTAGATCTACTCTGCTGTGCTGGATAGACTGAACACCATATGGTGGGGTATATAAACCCTGTCTGTGGTTTGACAAGGTAGATACACCCTACTCCCTGAGTAAAGAAATCACCACAATGACTGGGGGAAGGCAGCAGTGCGCATGGCCATAGGCAGGAAAACAGATGCGTAGGGAACTTTTACTCTGAAAAACTTAGGTGCCGAGTTTGTTTAGGCCCCTACAGGGTTAAGCAGGAATTCTGTGAATTACAGTGGAGCTAAACCAGGACTTAGGCACCTACACCCCAAATGAAGGCACCCACATCTGGAGTTTAAGCACCTACCTACCTCTGTGGATCCCACCCAGTGTGTCTGTGCTCAGCTTGAGGGAACTATTGCTCTCCTCCCAGCCTTGCTTCTTCTCACCACTCCTAAGAACCACGTGGTTATGTGGCCATCTTCTGCTTGGGTTTTCAGTATTGTGGGAACACTTTAGCACAGTGAAAACAGGTCAGAGTGTGGCATTTGAGTGCTGCACCGGAAACCAGCAACTTAAAAGTCAGCCACAGGTGCATGCATGAACTGAAAACCTGCTGGTAAGTGAAGCAGTGAGTGTGTAATTCAGTTGTCCTTGGGGGAGTACTGGAATTTGGCTTTCCCAAGGAAAGGCTGTACTGAAATCCCCAGCAGCACATCCCAGTACTGGAAAAGAGCACAGTCTGAGCTTAAGGCTGTGTCTACACTGCCATTTTCAACACTAAAACTTTAGTCATTCAGAGGTGTGAAAAAACACCACCCTGAGCGACAAAAGTTTTAGCGCTGAAAAGCATCAGCATAGACAGTACATTATCACTAGAAGCCGCACTCCCGGCAACAAAAAGTACCCCCCTCTTGTTCAGGGTGGAGTTTTTTTAATCACCGGGAGAACTCTCCCCCGTGATAAAATGTGACTACACTACCCACTTCACAGCGCTGCCACGGCCGCACTATAACATGGGTAATGTAAACATACCCTAAGAGAATGTAAGCCACACACAAGAAGCAGAAGGGTGCCAAGGACAGAATAGCTTACCTTTTCCTTTCTGAAGGATCTGCACCTGCTTCTCAAGTTCAGCAATCTTTCTAGCCTGAAGATCCCAGAAAAAAAGGCAAAATAATGATTCCACTTGGTTCCGTTCCTCTGAGGATCTCAAAGCACTTTCCACATACCAACTGATTTAGCCACTCTGCTCCCAGAAGCCAGGTAGGTTAACTACAGCCATTTTATGGATGGGCAAAGTAAGGTCTAGAAAGGGTATGACCTGTCCCAAGATCACATAGGGCTAAACTGTGGCATTACCACAGGCCCTGACATAACTGTGCAGTCCCAGGAGTAGGCCAGGACCAAGATACCCTGCCTGCCCATCCATTTCCCACCTGCATGAGATGGGGAGTAGTGCCCCCATGATGGCAGCTCCTCCGCTCACACACAGTCCAGTTATGCAGGTTGTGCTCATGCTCTCTTACCCCCCCTGAGGGTGCAGCTCAAAGTGAAGCCAGTGGTGAGTACATGGCAAATCTGGGGTTAGAACTCAGAAGTCCTGATCTACTAGCCACTAGAAACACTATTTAAAAAGTGTCTGTAACACCGACAGGACACTATCCATCCCCATTTCCATCATGTGTGTGCTTCAGAGAGACCTCTCGCCTTTCAATCATAATGGAAGGAAGAAAAGAAACATCCAAAGCAGAAGAGTCAATGGCATTAGGTGTTAGGGCTCATTTTTCCCTAGGATCACTGCAGCCTCAGCACTGCAGGGGCTGTCCCTTACTGCAGTGTGGTAACAGCAATTGAGCCGCTACAGTGGGTAATGAGTAAGATGAGTAAGATACAGGCCTAGTAGTTGCCTTGTCTAAAGAACAATTACACCGTTTTAGCCCAAACTAGGTGTGATCGTGGTTCTGGCTAATGTGGCCAGACCCGTTCAGACAGGGCCCAAACGAGGCGGGCATTTTTACCTTCAGCTGGATTTCTTGTGCTTGGCTCTTTGTTTTTTGTTCCAACAAAGCAATTTTTTGCATCATGGAGGACATGAGCTCCATGTCAGTCGGAGCTGCTCCTATAAGCACAAGCACAACACATCACCCAAAAAAGCACCTTCAGAATTATAAGCTTAATTTGATCAAGGGGAACGCTTATGATCATCCAGTGCCATATTATATTGGTGGAAGGCATCGTGTAGGAATCCTGGATTAGCCATCGCAGACAGCATGAATGGATGCCCTGAGGGCACTGTGTATAAATCCTGCAGGTCCCTAGCCGAAGTGACTGGGGTAGATATGGAGCTTGCGGCAGACACTGTGTATGCATCCCTGGATCACCAACAGGCACACTGTGTTAGTGTTCAGGGATGTGAAATGAGCACCAGACTCTGTAGCTGGATTCACTAATCAAGCACCATCTGTGGATCATTAAGGCTATTGTCCCTGATGCCAGCACTGTGTCTGGCTCAGCAGCTCGTGTCCTTTCAGAGACATTACCATGGGTACTTGTTTTTGTTGCTGTTTCTTTTGAGCAGGAAGGGGAAATGTCTTGCACTGGAAACTTTGTTCTAGGAGACAGGATGTCATTCAGCAGCTCAGCTTCATCCTCTGTAAATCGAAGAGGCAAAAAAGCATCAGAGGCAGGGCCAGGTCCACTTTTTAGATGAAGCCTCACCAAAAATCTTGTGAAGAATATGCTGCGGTGTATCATTAGAGAAGGAGAGGGTTGGGGAAAGAGTTGTGACACAATCCCACTCGCCCACCCAAAGACTCCAAAGTGATGATTATTAAGCATCAAGAGTGTGCTCGGCACAATACGATACTCAAAGGACAGCACAGTCCATACCCTGAGGAGCTTACACTTTAAACAGACAGATAAAAAACTGTACTGGCAGACAGAGACCATGGTGCAAATTTAGAGTAGCTTTTTCTGGGGGTGAGAGAGGTGAGTGGTGGGATTGAATTTACTGTCCAGGATTAGTGTTTGTGAGCCTCACAGAAGAAGGGAGTTTCAAAGAGGGATTTGGAAGAAGCAGTTTGCTCTGCAATAGAGAGGGTCTTCTGAGCCTAGGTGATGGCATGGAAGAATGCAGGAACCAGTTTGATTTGGAACTGTTAAACTCTCTAAAATGATTTACATGTTCTAACAAATCCTGGGGATGGGAAAACTACTTCCTACTAATCTGATATCAGACACACATGTGGAAAGGAGAGAGAAACCAAGGACAAGAAAATGGCTAGCACGTAACACTTCAATGCAAAAACACATACAGGGAAGAGAAAGGTCTTACTCACCATTGTAGGCACTCAGTTTAAATGGCACTGTCCTTTTCCTACACATAAGAATAGGGAATACAGAAAACAAACAGCAGACAGATTAATTATCTGCTGGCTGGCCTGGGTAATTTGTTTTAGTGATAGTAGACTTGTAAATTACATCAAAATGTTTTTAAAATACAACTACTTCTCCTTTCTGGCCAGTTCACCACACAGATACAAACCAAACAAGATCCCTTTTGCTTTGTATGGTGAGTGAGCTCACACACAAGCAACAAATTCAGAGCAGCCTAGCAGCAATTAAGATCACATGAAGCCACAACTAGTGTTAGCTGCTTCACACCAGGGAAAAGCACAAGAAAGACAAACAACAAACCTGGCCAACCAGGCTATGTGGAATTGTACAATACTTCTCCTGGCCCCAGCTGGGGATCAGCTTGCACTGCAAAGCCACAGAACAGGGGTGGGCAAACTTTTTGGCCCGAGGGCCACATCTGGATGGGGAAATTGCAAGCAGGACCATGAATGTAGGGCTGGGCCAGGGGTTAGGGTGCAGAAGTGCAGGGTGCAGAAGGGTGGGGTGAAGGAGGGGGCTCAGGGCAGGGGGTTGGGGGTTTGGCAGGGGGTTGAGGGCTCAAGGCAGGGGGCTGGGGTGCAGGAGGGAGTGCAGAGTGTGGGAGGGGTTGCAGTGTGCAGGAGAGGGCTCAGGGCAAGCAGTTGGGGTGCAGGACAGGTGCAGGGTGCTGGAAGGGTCTCAGGGCAGAGGGGTGGGGTGCAGGAGGGGCTCTGAGTGCGGGCTCCAGCCCGGCGCTGCTTACCTTGAGTGGCTCCAGGGTTGCAGCAGTGTGCCAGCAGGACTAAGACAGGCTCCCTGCCTGCCCTGGCCCCGTACCACTCCCAGAAGCGGCCGGCACCGCATCCCTGCAGGACCTGGAGGACGGGGGGCAGAGGGTACCTCCCCCGAAGCTCCCATTGGCTGTGGTTCTCTATTCCTGGCTAATGGAAACGTGGGGAGCCCTCTACCTCATCACTTCTCCTAGGGGCTGCAGAGACATGGTGCTGGCTACTTCTGGGAGCGGCGCAGGGCCAGGGCAGGCAGGGAGTCTGCCTTAGCCCTGCTGGGCCACAGGACTGGCAATCCCACAGGCCAGATCTGGCCCACGGGTTGTAGTTTGCCCACCCCTGCCATAGAACCAAGAGTCCCAGCAAGGTTATTCTTGCTGGTATAACTGCACAGACTATTCTGATTCATATAGGGCCCCACCAGAGAATGGTGGCTCATAGTTGGATTTGGGATGGCACAATACTAGATTTTAGGGCCCAGTTCTGCAAGGTGCTGAGTGACGCCAGAGTGTGGTCCTGACCACCCTTAAATCCTACTGACTTCAATGGGAGCTGAAGGGACCCAGCATCTTGAAAGATCAAGAACAAAGAAGGACCCTCCCAGTTTACACCAGGCAGCACACACAGCTGTGAAGTACATAGTGTAGGGTGAGAGTTTGCTGGTCGTGAGCTATTTGTCATTTATGCCTTGATTATAATATTAGGAGAAGCAGCTGGTATCAATAAGCAAGGATGGCAACAGGATAAAGCAAGGAAGAGCCCTCGTGTCTCATTTACCCTGGCCTCTGTAGCTGCAGTGGGACTCTGCGGTGCTTTCCCAGGGAGGAAAGAGGAGAACTCATGGTTTATACCTTAGACAGCTCTAGATCCTAGGGAACAAAGACAGTGTTACAGTTCCAGGCTGCAGGATGAAACGGAGTGAAATGCCTTGGAACACAAGATTGAGGCACACTGTGAAAAGCAGATGACCCCAGGATTTATGTTATCATCACACATTGTAGAGGTTTCCCTCAGAGCAGGCGAGTCTTAGGGCAGACCATGAAGTTAAAAGCATAACCCTTCATCTTTCATACAGAGCAGGGAGCCTCGCAGAGAATTCAGGTCCAGCCATGCTGCTTGGAGCAAAGGTGCATGTCATGCTGGAGTCTCTTTTGCCTGTGGGGTCCCACAGAATATGTCTATACAGCATAGAAAACACCACCGCTGGCCTGTACCAGTTGAGTCGGGCTCATGAGGCTTGGGCTGTGGGGCTTCTTCATTGCTGTGTAGACTTCTGACCTCAGGCTGGAGCCCACACTTTGGGACCCTCCCACCCTGCAGGGTCCTACAGCCCAGGCTCCAGCCCAAGCCCGGGAAGCTCCACAGCAATGAAATAGACCTGTAGCCTCAGCCCCGGAAGCCCAAGCTGGCTGGTATGGGACAGCGGCAGGTTTTTCTTTTGCTCTTTAGACAAACCCATAGAAATGATATCAAGCACTTCATTGTGGGCCGTGTGGCCTCAAGGTGAAAAACCACAATCTGCTCCATTTCATGCCAGTTGGGTGCAGCCCTCAGGCAAAGGCTGCCCCTTTCCTTGGGTTGCTCTGGTGGGACAAACTCATGCATCATGACCTTTTGTCACAGCACAAAGGGACATACTGATTTTGCCTCAAAACGTCGGTTCACCGTGTCAAGCCACCCTCATGTCATAACAGACAGCGATGTCATGAGGCATCACTGTGCACCGTGATAACCTCACAAGTCACCACAGTGCAGTGCAATGCAATGATGCCAGGAGGCAGCCTCAGGCAGTGCTATGACATCACAACACATACTTGTGTAAGCACAATGACATCACAAGCGGCCACAGTGCAATGCGATGACTTCAGGAGGCGTTCCCGTGCAACATGGTGATCTCACACAGTGCTGGCCTGTAAACACAGTGACCTCACAAGGCATCCCCGTGCAACATGGTGACCTCACACAATGCTGGTCTGTAAACACAATGACATCACAAGGTGTCCCCGTGCAACATGGTGACCTCACACAATGCTGGTCTGTAAACACAATGACATCACAAGGTGTCCCCGTGCAACATGGTGACCTCACACAATGCTGGTCTGTAAACACAATGACATCACAAGGTGTCCCCGTGCAACATGGTGACCTCACACAATGCTGGTCTGTAAACACGACGACATCACGAGGCGTCCCTGAGCAACAGGGTGACCTCACAATGTGCCACCACGTGACCCCAGTGACCTCATCAGGCGTCACCACGCAACCCAACGGCTTTGGGCCCCTCTCTGGGCAAGGCGACAGCCCCACAACCGACCCGACGTCGCGCCCCCGCCACTGAGGGCCCCGCGGAGCCGCCGTGGTGGGCCCAGCCCGGCGCTGAGAGGGGCCGAGGGCCCCGCCTGGGGGAGAGGCCGCCTCGGGCTTGCAACGGACTCACCCTGCCCTCGTCGGGCTCGGCCCACGCGACGCCATCTTGTTTGTGCAGGTTGCCTCGGTTACGGCCGGGCGAGCTGATTGGCCCCGCGAAGGTCCCGTGGTTCGACCCCGTCTGAAAAAACTACTAGTCCCAGCATGCAACGCTCGGGAGTTCTGCACCCTGCCCCGCATGCCCTTGGGTCTGAGCGAGGGGTAGGGGGAGAGGCAGGGAATTGACCCCTTCCAACCTTAAAGGGCCCCTCGCGGGACACGGCTGGGGCTGGGCGCTTGCCCCCCTTAAAGGGCAATAGCTGAGGGATCTCCTGGCCCAGGAGAGAGGTGGGGCTGGGGAGTTACTGCCCTAAATGTGAATGCCCCCCCCAGGGGACAGAAGAGGAGCTAGGGGGCTCAACCCCCCCTTAAAGGAGCAACCCTTGAGAGATCCCCTGATGGGATATAGGGAAATGGACGAGGCATTAACCCCCCATGTTAATGAGGCCAAGCCCAGGGATCCCCTTCCCGAAGGACTGTGGCAGGGTCCCCACCTGGAAACCCCCAGAGAGGGCCCCCACTTGTGTGCCTGCTGTGACTCCCCACAGCCGGCCCCGGGCTCTTGGCTATTCCCTCGTCACCCTATCGGCTGCGGCCTGCAGCATGTGCTAGCCCAGGGCACGCACTGCTCCACCAGGCATTCCTTCCCACCCCCTACACTCACCCTGTGCCCACAGGATGTCTCATAGGATAGCTGCATGCTGTTCTGTAGAGAGGCTTTCCTCACCAAGTAGTATCTGAGCCTCAAGTATGTCAGAGGGTTAATCTTCGCAATCCACTCTGATGCAGGGAAGTAATACTTTCTCCACAGGTACAGATGATGAAACAGCAACTTTCCCAAGGTCACGCCACATGTCAGAACCCATATCACCTCTGGTCTGGCCCTGTGCTTTAACCACAAGACTCAGAATTGTCAACTCTTGCAGTGTTCTTGGGAGTCTCACAATGCGGTATTTTTTTTAAAGCCTCAGCTCCTGGAGTAATGTTATTACATGAGAATCTCAACGTTCATTTAAACAAAATATAGAGATTCCAGACCTTGTGATTGTGGAGAAAAGGTGAACCCTAAAAATCTACAAAACCAGAATGCAAATAAAAAGGATGCAAAATTGATAGTTCTAAAACTCCCATGATTTTTTAAGTCAGTCTCATGATTTTGGGTGGCCTTGACTCATGATTTATGAATGTAGGGGTTGACAATGCTTTTTTGTTGCTATTTCATGGGTTGCTATTGTTCCATTTCCCCACATCTCCCACCAGTAAGGGTCAGATTTTATTCATGAGCTGTAACTAAAAAATTATTCTTTTTTAGAATCTGTTAAAAAAAACAAAACACTGCTGACAGTTTTCAACTTTATGAACTGATCATTTAAGGTTTATGTCAATGGATTTGCACTCCCACCCTTACCCACAGACAGATCCATGAGGGTCATGAAGATATCTTTTTAGTTGTATTTTCATAATTTTTTTCCCCTCTCACTTTTTTTTTTTGACTGTTTCTTTCTTCCTGTGTCCCTTATCTGATCTCTGGTACCACCCAGCTTGTTTTGTCTGTGTAACATTAGAAAAACTCTATAAACAAAATGTTTGAAATATCTAAGATGGCTGTTTGGTTGTCATCATACTGTTTCTGGGGAACCCGTATGTATTTTTTAGAAAAAGATCTTCCATTGAAGCTATGCCAACAATTGACAACAGCTAAGGATCTGGCCTGCTGAATTTGAAATATATGCTGAAAATTACCACACCCTTCTTTCACGGGCTGGTAGCCTCCACCAACAAACTTTCATTTCTACTCTTCTGCTTACCGAAACCGTTAAGAAAGATCTAAAACAGCTAAGCAGAAGCTTCAGCATTTTCTGTTTCTTTCAGATATTGTATGTTAAATCTTTCCCTTTCCAGAATCTGATACATTTCATACGCACAAAGAAATCCAATGGGTCCATTTTATCAAAAATATTTCGGTCAATTACTTTTTTCAAACTGCCTTAAAAAGGCACAAAATAGGCTGGGCCTAATTCTTCTTTCACGGACACCAGTGTGAATTGGGAGTAAATCCACTTAAGGCAGTGAAGTTACCCGGTGTGAAACTGGTGTAAAAGCAGGATGAAGGTCATCGGCTTTGACTAGATGTTACTGAAGTTTAAAAGGAAATGTTACTATGCTCTGTCTAATCTGATCTATCACTTTTCTAGATATGATGCCCCTTCCTGTGGTATCTGTTGCTCAGTACAACAGTCCAAATTCATGAGGTAGGAAATGCTTTTCATCGTGAGCAAGCTTCAAAATATATTTTTTAATGTTTTTAAGAGAGATGGGGCTGAACTGTCCCTCACCCCAGATCAAAGCGCTGCTGAACTTTGTGGGCTCGCAATCTACATCTGAATTTTCCACTTTTCAGTTGAAAAATAAAGAGGGCTAGTTAACAAACCTGAAATTCAGGCCAGCTTAGCTGAAAGTTTGGCTGATGTTTGCAAACGTCTCAGTGAGCCTGAGCTGATTTATGATTTTGTCACCCGAGGCCTAGGAGATATGAGGCAGTTTTGAATGTTTTGAGGTTTCTAGAAAAACTTGAGCATGAGAGTGGGGGAACCAACACATAAGTATAGATTCACCCCCGTCCTCATGGCTGAGTTGTCAGCCCCATGTGGCCCTGTGCTTCGGGGACCATGCACTTCTTGGAATGTAGGGAAAAGAGAAGACTGACAAACTGGCCTGAATAGCCCTGTGATCCCTGCAGAACCCCCATCCCAGATGCCACACTCCTCTGCTGCTCCTTCTTGCCGTATCAAGAGAGCACAGTTGCCAACTTTAACACGATAACTAAGCCCCCCGACTTTCACGATAAGACATAGATCAAGCTAATCCCATTTCAAAACAAGGCCAAAACAATCCAATCCCTAAGAACCCCAACACTCTATGTGTCTAGATCCCCCCAGTGTGAAGTCTTGGACTGTGGTGGGCCCGCTGTGCACCCCTAACGCTCTGCCCCCCTTGCCCCTGTTTGACCCCCGGCCCCTGCTTGCCAGGAGCCGATCAAAAAAAAAAGAAGCTACAACCCAAAAACTAGTCAATAAGCAATTCACAAGCCAATTAAGCCAAGAACAAGACCAATTTCCGTGTTTTTTTCAAGGGTTTGGCATGTCGGCAGGAGAGTCAACCCAAGCCCTCCAGATGCCAAAAGCCTCTTAACCACCCCCCTGATAAGCACCATCATCACGCTCTCCAGGAACAAACCCAACTAGCTGCCAATGGCGTCTCCAAATCCAGATATGCAAGTTAGCAATGTCTGCTTGAGTCTCTCGTACATGAACCCCATGGCTAGTTTTGATTGTGGTTGATGAATTGTCCATGCTGAGAAGCTGTGATTTTATCAATGCTGCTGTCCTGGGTTTTTTGGGAAGGAGGGGACCTTGGGGGTGTCATCATCAGAATGAATGTTGTACATTTTTAGGACCACTTCACTGGGACAGTAAATCCACTCTGACCAGCACCCCAAGTAAGGCGTGGCATGGAGGCTGCGAGGGATTTGATTGGTGAGAGCTCTCTGCTTTTCAACAGGCAAAATTAAAGCTTCTGTTTCTGTTCTGGTGGGGGCAGAAGAGGACGCTTCCTTGCACAAGTTGCATCTCACTCACAGAAGTTTAACATGAAGACTGTCCTGCTCGTCACTGCTCTTCTCCTGATGAATTTGATGACTGTAATCTGTCAGGGTCCATCTGAAAAGGTAAGACCAACCCAAATGGTCCAGGTGGAGACTGAATTCCACCAAAACCACATTTGGGTCAGCTGAACCCTAATCAGCGAAATGGGACTGGGTTCTGGGGCAACAGATCTGGATCTATTTGCCTCTGTCATCCTATTTTATTGTATCTTTCTAATCTATAGTTTACCTTAATCTAATTCAATCTGATTTTTAAACCACGCTCACCCCCATAGTATATGAGCATCACATGAGTTTTAAAAAGACAATTTATTTACCAATGTTGTTTATATCTTAATTTCTCTCCCTCCAACCCCACCCATAGATGTTATTTATTATGTCTTACCATAGCACTTCATGCTATGCCCATTGTGCTAGGCGTGGTACAAACAATCCTCTATCTTTGGTACGTCTCTGTCCCTCATTTGCATCTGAGTGTCTCACCATCTTTAACGTATTTATCCTCACAACATCCCTGTGAAGGAGGCAGGTGCTATTATCTCCATATTGATCCCCAATCTCTCCCTTTGCCGGTCCCCTGCATCTGTAAACTAAACAATCCCAGGCCTTTCAATCTCTCCTTACATGGAGAGAGGTCTGTAGACCCACTCTGTTCACATATCTTTCTAGAGACAGGGTGATCCACCCTGCACACTGGAAGGGCTCTCCAGCTGAGGATGTTCCACTGAATATTTCAAGTCTGTTATCATTTTGAGGATTACTGTCTATTTCATTCTGTAAACACCCTGGGCTTTGTTTGGATTTTTGTTGTTTTCTCCCTCACCTTTCCCCCCTCCCCGCCGATCGCTGCAGCGTGTGCATAGCAGCTGTTTCAGTTGAGCTGTCCCCAGCAAGGCTCGGGTTTTTTTTCCTGGTTATGTGGAACCCAGTGTCTGAAGTTGTTCCTTTCACATTTGTAATCTGCCATCCTGCTGCCCATTCCCGTAAGTTGGCTAGGTGCCCCTGGAGTTCCACACAGATTTTGCCAGTCTCGCCTCAATAATTTCGTGTCACCCACCAATTTTGCCACCTCCTTGCTCAATCCCTTCTCCAGATCACTAGTAACTATGTTAAACTGTGGCCTCCCAGAGCCTGGATCAATTAATTTTTCAGGCATGCTGCGAAGCCCATGTCTTCTTGTAGGCTGCTAAGGAGGTTGGGGGGTTATAGGCAGGGGTCTGCAGAGCAGGGGCTCATGTTATGGCTGAATAAAAGAATTGGTGTTTTTCTTTGGTGGGAGATTCTCTCAACGGTATTTGAATTATTGGAAATTTCAAATGAAATACTATATGGCTCCATATGAGATATTTAACAATGAGTTTAAAATGCTGAGAGGTGCCTATTGGGGCGACTAGGTGGTGGATAAACTGAATAAGTCAATAGGCTGCAAGCGCAGATCTCAGGCTCAGCTGCTCATTCTGTCTAAGACCCCCCCAATCCTGTGTTTTTTCTCACATTGACAGATCCCTGCAGCCGCCCAGAGCCCTGCTGACTTCACCGGTTCTCAGTGTGGGTAGAGGCTTTGAACCCTAGTGTTTATATGTGTAGGTTAGGGGAGGGCAATCTACGGCCCACTGGCGGGATTCGTCTGCAAGCCGTTTTAAGGCAGCCCACAAGCTGGGGCTGGATTTTAAAATGGGATGGATGCTGTTATGACCATTAACAACATGTGCAAGCTGAGATCGGGATAAACGACCCTCATGCTTCAAGATGTAAGCTGATTGCTCAGTGGGGTCAGGAAGGAGCTCCCACAATTGCTCACATTCATTAAGGTTCTTTGTCCCTTCCTCTGAAGTATCAGGCACTGCTCAGGGCCAGAGACAGGATACTGGGTTATATGGACCAATTGGTTAGCGCCATTATGGCAAATCCCACATTTATATCTTGATCTGAATGAGGAAGGTCCAAGCATCCTCACAGCTACTCAGCATGGGGCTGCCCGGGAATGACACAGAGCCACTGCCTTACTCTAATAATCGTTCTGGTTGTTCTTCCAGAAAAACTCAACAGTTAAATCCAACTCTAACCTGGGCACACCCTGCTGTGTCCCAGTTTCTCTTTTGCTGGTGTTTGCCTTGGCAGCAATTTACCTCCTCCGAGCAAAATGAGCCCCTGCACTTCACTCCCCAGAGAGATGCCAACGCTGCCTTCTGCCTGTCACCACCTCAGCCTCTCCTGCTGGGCACCCCACTGCAGTCTGCCAGTCCGCAGAACCCAGCTAGCATAACTGCTCCAGTTGAAGTCTTCCCGCAACACACCCACTGCGCCCTTCTCTTCGCCGCCATCGGCTTCTTTCCTCGTTTCCCATCAGAGCCATTCATTCCACCAACTGCGATGGAATCCCGGCAGCAGAGTCCAGCTTCGCATGAAGGTTCCATTAGGATCACATTGGAGAGGCAGATGCATGTCTCACCACAACACCTGATTGATTGAGCAGCTCCTGTGCAGAATGGGCCTCCCCAAGGAAAAGAGACTGAGATTGCAGCAAAGGGTGTATTCTGTTGCATGATTGTGTATGTATTGCACTAATCTGAAGGTCCCCAGGCCTAGCCATTGGAAGACAGATCCCCATTCCATGAAAACAAGTTCTGATGCTTTGAGAAATTAATGTGAATATAAATTCTTTGGAGTCTTTCTGATCTCTACAGAGTGGCAGCCAACTCAACCTAATAAAATGAAAGACAGGCTTCCTTACTGCTGAGTGTGTGTCATCATCTTCTTTTAGCTGAATCAAATTCCTCTAGACGAGTGGGGTTTCAAAGTTTTACGCTGCGTTCCCCTTTCCAAATAATGTTGTCTCCCACATAGCCGCACATCTGAGATAGGGTCGTACTGTTCCTACAGTTAGATTGCCAAGTCTTACCAAATAAAATGCATTGTCCACCATTAGAGGATTTTTCTCACATACCCCCTGACAAGAGCTCTGTACCCCTAGGAGTCTGCGTACCCCAGTTTGAAAACCACTGCTCTAGACACGCTGCTCAGAGATGTAGCTGAGATCACTCTGAGTTCAGTGAAATTACAGCCGGCATGAATTTGGCCTGAGTGTTCTTCAGTTGCCCATTTCACCCTCACATCAATACCCTCTGGACACAGTGACAGTGCAGACCCAGCCAGAGAGGCTAAAACCATATCTACACATAACCCTGCACCAATCTACTTAAAATCAGTTTAAAAACAGAGCTAGTTAAACACAGACAACCCCTTCTACGGCCACACGTATCAGTTTAAAGCTGGCACCTGTACCTTTACTGACGCAAACTAGAGCAATACATGCCAGACTTAAATGATCTATCCACACAGGGCTTGGACTTATATAACTAAATGGGTTTAAAATCACACCTTTAGTTAAACTTGTGCCTTTGTGTGACAACCAGGCCTTGACACCAACACATTGTTGCTCCTCTCCCGGCCCTTTGGAATAGACAACACTGAAGAAGCAACTTAGACTGAAGAACACATGAGAGGGGAAAGGGACATTGGACCGGTGGGTGAAGGAAACATTCAAAGCTTGTCTACACACAACCTGCACCACATTAATATTCCCTATCTCCTATGTCTAAGGCCCACGCTTTAATCTGTTAGGCCACCCTGCCTAATGTTTAGTTCAGCTGCTTCCATCCACCCCCTCCTGTCCCTCACTAAATTGGTTTAAGAATGACTTATTGTGGTTTAGCTTCAGTTCGATTCCTAACTGATGTATGCTAAGCCAAAACAAGCCACTCTTCTAGGTGAAAGAAGCGCGTCCACCCAGGGGCTGTCCCAGTTCAGCGAATCAGTTTAAACCCCATACCTTTAGGGAAACCAGCCCAACCTTCTCACCTAGCCATAGCCAAAAGAAAGCTTTTCAAGGTGGTTTAGTTAAAGCAGTATACGTTTTGTATGTAAATCAGCCCTAAATCCCAGCCTGGACTGCAGAAACATGGACTGGAACACTGCCTGCCTTACAGGCGGGCCTGACAAAAAAAACCCTCCAAACACCCCTGACTGTGAGGACAGTTCAGCCCTGGCTTTCCATCAGCCGTCTGCAGCATGGGCTCATCTTTAGTTTGAAACAGGATGGTGCTGACGCCCACTGCCCTCCTAAATATACCATTTCCTATGTAACAACTGCATGCAAGCACGTGTGAAAAGTTGCAGCACCGCTTGAGCGGCCTCAGGCCACAAAAATAGAGGGGTTTCCTGGCTGCAAAGTGTAACAATGTCTCTTTCATCCCAGGGCTCAGCACATTGGGAGTGTGTGTGGGAGGGAGAGTAATGTGAGATGTTCTCAAGCCATTCATCAAAGCCAACTTTACCTCATGGACGTTTTAAAAGCATTTCCCCCCCTGGTTTAGTTGCTGAGGGTTTGGGTGCACAAGGAGCTGTATCTGCCTAGGTCCTCCGATCATGTGGATCCCCCTGGTATCTGCATATGGCGTGTGGTTAGGAGAGGCCCCACCAAATGGCAGGTGGCTGAGGCACCGTGTTTGCACTTGCAGAGGATGGGCTGAGCCCCACACACCCAGCAGAAGCTTGATGCTCCGTTGAGTTTCCAAACTATTCAAATCAATTCGCAGCTCACTCAAAATCTAGCATAAGCTAGGGACTGAACAGTGACCCAAGATCACCTCACTGACCGTTGAGCGTCCCAGCTCCTTGCAAGATGGGGCCACCCATCTCCAGTGAAACAGTGAAGCAGGCCTTTAGGAACTTGTTAGCTCATCATCTCAGGGATTTAAATGACTTCTGCTGCTCAGCTGGATGCTGGGCTGTGCACTCAAGTCCATTCACATGCCTCAGAGTTTAGGGTCAGCCTTCAACTGGTGTTAACAGCACAGCTGTACTGAGCTACGCTGATTTACACCAGCTGAGGGTCTGGCTCATAGGGACTGCACATCAGACAAGGTCACTGGCCTTTCGATCCTAACCCATGTAGTGACTAAGAACTGATGTTTCAGTGGAAAGTAAACTGAACAAATAATGCACCAATCCAGTTACTGCAGTTGGGGAGAAATTGCTTCCTGACCCCAGAAGCAACCAGCTTGTGCCCTGGAGCATGAGGTTTGTTTACATCTGGCTGAGCTCACAGAACTAAAATGCTAACCTTGGCCACAAAATTATCCAGCCCTTTTGTGTGTTTGACTCCATGGCCTCCGACAAGGGCAATACTGCAGCTAACAAATGAAACTCCCTTCCCAGCCCCATAGCACCCACACTGTGCCATGCACGCCTCTTTCCTTTCACCCACCCGATCAACAGCACCATTGCACAACATGCTTAGTGAACAAAGAGTGGCCTCTAGGGGTCACGAAGGAGAACAGCAGCCATAAAGAAACTGCACATCCATGAGAAAGGTGCCTTAACTTCAGATGTCATTTTAACCCGATACTGTGAAGCTGGTTCAAAAGGCTGTATAGACACTCTTATTTCAGTTGGAAAGTGGCTTATTTTGATCTCACCCTCATCAATTTAAGCTAAACCAAAGTGAGCCTGGTTAAAACACGAGTGTCCACACAGCCTTTGAACTAAGTCACTTTAAAAGTCACGCCTTTAGTTAGACTGGTGCAACTCTGTATCTAGACATGTCCTAAAACGGGCTAACTTGGAGAGTGATCAGGAACTGTACGGGTGTAGCTACAGCAGAATTCAGACCCAAAATTCAGATCTGGGTCCAGATATGGAACAACCCAGAGCTCCAGCTCCAACAGGAGCCAGGAAGGGTGGATTTCGCTCACCTCTAGTGGTAATAAGGCAGATGATCGAGGTGAGAATTTTGCATTAATACAATAAAACAGGGCAGGAGAGGATTATTCTACAACTCATCCAGGACTGTAGACCTACACATTGTCTTAAAAGCTGCCACTTACTTTTCAGTGTTCTTCTGACCCAAGAACAAGTGTTTATTTATTAACTCAACAAGCATCCATTACCCTCAGAATAAACTCTCCCCATCTCTGGTGGCGGGGGGAAACGTACTCACGTGACTGCCTGTAATACTTTCACTTCCACCGTGTTTGTCTGCTCTGTTTCTGATCGTAAAGTAAAATGGGGATACTGCTACTGACCTCCTTTATAAAGTGCTTTGAGATCTACAGATGAAAAGCTCTACATAGGAGCTAGGTATTGGTATTACTGTTATAGATAAAGTGAAATTTTATACAAGCATAGAAATTAAGGGGGAAAAGACCCTTCCCTGCCCCATACAGCCCATCTCTCTCCTGGTTACCACAGGATTGTGCCCTGCAGGCCTTTTCTAGTGCTTTGTGTGGCCCAGAGCATGAATGTATATGAAAGAGAGAGTGTGTGTTTGTATAATACAAGGACAGTCTTGAGCAGTGAAAGCCACAGATCTGCAGCTGATTCAGGAATTACACAGGTCAAGGGAGACTGAAGATGGAGTCAGTGAAGGTTGCAGCGGTCAGGCTCAATGTCTAATGCTGTTGATGCAGGTTTGGGTGCAGACCTGCAGACCAACTGAATGAAGATGCTACTCCAATGATGGTGGAGGAGACTGCACTGCAGTCTGTTGGGGATTGGCGGTCGAAGCTTCATCAGAGATCTGCTGTGAGGTTCTACTACGTGACATGCTAGAGGGTGGGTCAAGATCACCTGATGTTGGGATGGCAACTAAACAAGTGCAGGGCAACAGCTAAGTCTCTGAATAGACCAGGGTCATTCAAGGGGCTCGGCCAGAACTACTGAATGGACAGAGAGGCGTCACCCTGTGCAAAATCTGAGACCTCCTCAGTGCTTCATATGACACGGACGCCTTATTGACAGGCGAGCTCATTCTCCACACTTAATAAACAGTGTTCGGAGGAGAGCACATGCAGGATCATACACAGCACACTGGAAGCACGAGTCAGTACTCAGCACAGGAGCAGGAGAGCGGATTTTTATTCCTAGCTCTGTCTGTTGTGGGACCTTGGGGAAGACATTTCAACTCTGTACAACTCAGTTGCCCCAAATGTAAACTAGGAGCTACTAACGCCACAGAGGGTGGTGAGGCTTAATTTATTAATGTTTATAAAGTGCTTTAAGAGGCTCAGCTGGGAAATACTCCCCAACGATGGATGCTAGCTGGAAATGCAACGAATGATGTGCCCTGCAATTGCCACTCTGGACACAAGAGGGCGTGCGCGGTGGCTGCTCCCATCTGAAGGCGTGCAGCTGGCTGTGTGTGCCATGATCCCTCCCTTGTACGAAAGACCCTAGTGCAGGGGTTCTCAAACTTGTGTATTGGTGACCCCTTTCACACAGCAAGCATATGAGTGTGACCCCTCCATTATAAATTAAAAAACACATTTTTTTATATTTAACACCATTATAAATGCTGGAGGCGAAGCGGGGTTTGGGGTGGAGGCTGACAGCTCGTGACCCCTCAAGTAATAACCTTGCAACTGACCCCCTGAGAGGTTACGACCCCCAGTTTGAGAACCCCTTCCCTAGTGTCCATCTGTTGAGCGGCATCTCAAAGACCAACTCAACGAATATGTTAGCGCGCGACTGGTGGTACAAGCCAAGCGCCCAGCCGGAGAGCTGGTGTTAGAAAAAGGATCGTATCTGACGCACACATAAACACAGAGGCTTAAGAAGCCATGACAGGGCAGGAGTCTGCGTTTCAGTCTTTGCTGTACAGCCTAAATCAGTCGCACCAGAGCCGGCGTGGAGCCTGAGGACTCCAGATGGCCCATTGCACGCACTCACAACATGTGTGCACACGGGTACCGCATGGCACTACACAGGTGATTCGCTATAGTTTAGGTGGGTCCTGATGAGCCCCTGAATGCTGAAACAGGACAGTCAGTGCCACCTCCACTGCCAGGCAATCCTGGAATTGACGAAAGTTTGAATGGAGTAGTCACAACACTAGAATGGCCAGCAGGCAGAGGAGAGGGTGCAGAGATGTGCCCATCCAGGCTCCATTCCAGGGCAGGGGATACTTTCTGGTAGGAGCACCTCTGAATCAGTTTGCAAGGAACCTTCATAACCCAGAAAGACCATGGGAAGAGCTGGGGGCACTTGGTGGCATCTTCAACAGGATCCAGGCCTGAATGTAAGCTCTTAGAGCACTTGTATGTCCCAGATCTGCGTGGGTCTTTCCTCAGCCACGTCCCAGAGGATGGCGTGATCTCGGTCATACAGTCTGCCCCCTGCACAGAGAGAGGGGAGAGTTTGATGGGGAAAAGATAGGAGGTATTTTCTCTCTCCCTTTTCCCTGCCCTCAACTCCACTCCCTTCTCCCCATAGTCCTGCCAGTCTCCCAGCTAGGACCCAGTGCTTTTAGTCACTATTTACAGGAGCTGGGTAATTGCCTCTCTGGTAGCTCAGTACCCTTATTTTGCCCCTTGGGCTCTGCCACTCGGCTACGCAGCCTCTTCTCTGACCAGTCTCCAGTGGGGAAGTAAAAAGCCTCAGGTTTTCCCCCTCTGCCCCACCCTTCGAAGAAACAGTTTTCCACCCAAAAACATTCATAGCAGTCAAATGATCCATCCGCAGTGGGCAGGGCTGTCTCTGCCACAGCCCGGGGATTTTGGGAGCGGATCTGAGGATCTGAGAAACTGCCCTCCCTGCCCCCTGAATTCAGAAAGTGGGCAGGCCCATGCATCACCTTTCACATCCAGGATCATGTCCTCGAACATCTGGCTACAGATCCGCCCGAAAGAATCGATTCTCCAGGTCTGGCGGGGAACTCGGCTCTCAGCCCACAGCACCACCTTGGCGCCTTTCCCAGCCACACCAATCACCTGCAGGCTCATGGTGGGGGCAACCTGAAACGAGCAACAGTCAAACCAGTCAGCCCCTCTGCTACCTCCCACGCCCAACTGGCCCTCGCAGTGAGGGACAGGCAAAGTCCAGTGCAAAGTGCCAGGGACATTCCTCCCTGCGATACCAAGTGCGGAGCCGATGAAGGGGGACGTCAGGTCTCGGGGAGCCTTTTTCCAGGGGCACGCACTGCTCTCTGCTGGCTGCCCCGCACCATAATGAGCTGAGGAGTAACCCCAGAAACAGTCCACAGGTGTGACTTTCTGCCTGGCATGAGGAGAGCCATGGATCCATTGCAGCGCACCTTCCTGGGGAGCCATGATCCAGCGGGACCAGCCCCAAATGGTCCTTCCAGCTCTGGGGTAGGGTAATAATTGAGAGATGAACAAGGTTGCCATGGTAACCACTCACCGCTGTATGCACATACGGACACCGTGGCCATCAGCGGGGATTGAACCTGGGACGTGGAGTGTGGATCTGGGGTTCTGCTTTGAGCCCGTCTCAAGCTGCCTACAACCCGTGCAATGCAGGGCTGGCGACATCCCCATGAGTCTCCTCCAAGACGCCAGTCACCCACACACAGGGGCCAGTCCTAACCTGGTTTTTGATGAGCCCCTCCTCGTAGTACCAGATGGAGCTGCTCTGGTCACTCAGGTCCGAGACCACCACGCGTCCTGCTTTCATGTCCTCAACGTCGTCTGGGACAGAGAGGAAGAACTGCAGCTCCGCGTTTTTTATCCGGAAGTAGATCCGTCTCTGGAAGGAGAGAAACGATGAGCTCCTGCTGCCGCATTTCACAGCATCGGTCACCATAGCCACCCTCCTCCCGGTACAGTTACATGGCTTGGGTCTGTTCATAAGTGAGTGTAAAGAACGAGCTAGTATAAGGAGAAGACGGCTAGTGTCCCTGTGCATCACTGCCCTCTACTGGACTGAATCAGAACTGCTCCAAAATGTGTCATAGGCTCTATAGTACTAACAGCTAATGGAGATCCTCTCTTAGCTCAAGGGGAAAAGTGCTGGGAGGAAGAGCTGAGTTTTGTTCCTGCCACTAATCTGAAGTTCTGACCATGGCACAAACCATGGAGAATAAATGTATTGAGTCAGCTCAGTAGGAATAGAGTGGGTTGTGCTGGTGACACATGGTTGTCAGCATCTCTTCTGTTACTCCCCCATTGAGCTAGGAAAGAGCACGGGACTCCCTGTGGGTTCTTCCCTGCCTCCAGCACACACAGCAGTGAGGGAGGTTTGGTGCCCAGCACTCACCTGCCTGATGGGGTAGAGAGAGCCTACGTGCTGAAGCCCACTGTAGGTCAGCCAGTTGGTGATCTCCGTACAGTCCAGCAGCCACTGGCGGCCTCGGAAGTTGCTGTGTTCACACAGCACCCATCTGGGGGGAGGGGAGAGGGAGCAAAGACATTCTGATACCTTCCCCGTGCAGAAGACTGCTCCAAAGGGTGCACAGGCCAGGAGGGGCGTCACCCTAGTGCAGGGGGTCTCACACTTCATTGCACCACGACCCCCTTCTGACAACAGAAATTACTGCACCACCCCAGGAAGGGGGGCTGAAGCCTGAGCCCGCCTGAGCCCTGCCACCCCAAGGGCTTCAGCTCCAGGCAGGGGGCCTGTAACCTGAGCCCTGCACCCCAGGGTGCCCTCAGGCTCAGGCTTTGGCCCTGGGCAGTGGGGCGAGGCTTCAGCTTTGGCCCCAGGTCCCAGGAAGTCTAAGTCAGCCTTGGCGACCCCATTAGAACAGAGTTGCGACCCACTTTGGGGTCCCGACCCAGTTTGAGAACTGCTGCCCTGGAGACCCCACCAAGCTCTATGGTAGTTACATGCTCGATTGGGTAGCGGCGTGGATAGGATTAGAGTTTAATTCCCCAGGTCTTAGAGGGAGCACGGTCTAATGGCTACAGGACGGGATTGGAAATCAGGGCTCCTGGGTCCAGGTGTGAGATCGGTGTGTGCCCTGGGGCAAGAAGCTCGACTTCCCTCTTACGAGCTATTTTTCTATAACTAAATGCACGGATTGACAGCAGCGAACCTGCTCTCAGCACCCAGCCTCGGCGAGCTAAGCCCATCTGAAAAGGCGTCTCCAAGCATATTTCATTCCATCTTTAATTCAAGGCCAGCCTGCTCTGAGTTACCACCCAGAGGGTGCTACCTGGGGAAATTGCCAGGCCTGTGTGTTTCAGGTTACTCTTTAACCTCCACGTTCTTCCGCATCTGGGGCAGGGCTCAGCCACCTGGGAGTGTTTGTTAATCTATTGTTTCAGCCTGGAAACTGCACAGCCTGGCTTCCTGCCAGCACAGGGGCAGAGCCAAAACACACCTGCATAGCTAACAGTCTGATTGGCTGGCATCCCAGTGGGGTGGGGCCCTGGGTCAGATGGGGAGAAGCAAACAGAACTGGTCTGTCCTGGTTCTGGCTCTGCCGGCTGTTCCTTAGCAGCATCTGTCTCTGGGGAGGAGCCTCAGGGGGGCGCTGAGTCCTTTCGCACAGCACATTGTGAAGGGGAGACCTGGGAGAGGCTTCCCCAGCCTGGCTGGCCTGGGGCAGCTGTGACCAGGCTCATAGTGTCAGCTGTGGGCTGGGCTCTGGGTGCTGGCATAGGTTGGGTTTGACCGTCCCAGGCTCAGGAGCTGGTCACAGCCGTCAGGAGGGAGGCAGGGCTTTCCCTGCGGCTCTGAGCGTGGTGTGGAGTGGTTCCCTCAGCGTCTGGACACTTCCTTCTGTGTAACACGGGTCCGAAGAGAATCACTATTGGTCACTGTCCTGGGTACATGTCAGGCATCACAGAGGGGTGGCTACCGTTTCCTATTGCAGGAGGGTGATGGAGATCCGAGGTGGGTCACAACTGAGCAGTACCCAGGACGTGTGGTGGGGTATGGCACTGCTGGTCGTGATGGATGTGCACCCAGTGGGCAGAAGGTCACTGCTGGGCACTCTTCCTGGTTTATCCAGGCAGATCACCATTTCTGGATGTCAGAGGGGGCCCCTGGGAGGTCGCTGGTCCCTCTTCTTGATGTGTGCTGCTGAGGGAAGTTTGTTACTTACATCCCGCCTTTCACGCGCACAGACAGCACGTGGTTATTGAAGCCCTCAGCCTGCAGGCTCCGCACCTCGCTGGTCAGCTCTATCTCCTTCCCTTCGAAACACTCCAGCCCATGCAGGAAGATCGAGGGCTCCGAGAAAAACTGCAGGGAAAAGGGAAAGGAATGGAGGCAGCGAAGGGGCAGGATGGGGCAGGCAGGGAGAATGCACATGGCGATACACATCCAAACGGGCAGACACGCTGGGGGCAAAGACAAGAAACTGAGAATGGGGAGGAAGCAGCAGCATTGGGATTTGAAATACTTACAATTGGGACCTTCTGCAGCGACTGGATGGCCGTGGATGAGACGCAGCCCATGGCGGTGAGCGTCGGATACTCACCCTCCGATAGAACGTGCTGTTCCCCCTTGAACTCCCAGGCATCGTAGAGAATCCAGCTGGAAGTGAGATGCACCCACAGGGATGATTCTGTCCCCAGGCGCCTTCAGTGCAGGCAAGGGGCTGGGGGGCAGTCTCCCAGGACTCTTCCCAAACCCTCCTCCAGTGCCACACTCATGTACCAGTGAGCGGCACCCGCTGCAGCCCACTCCAAACACAGGGAACCTCACCCCCTCCTCCCCTCCTCTTCCCCAGCACACAGACCTGCCACGCCTCTGTCAAACCTGCAAGACACCTGCATTCCTCCTTAACCTACCAGCCCCCATGCCCTTCCCTCCTTCGAGCTGGCAGTTCCCTGCAACTCCCGTCCAGATCCTCCCCACCCCAACCCTCAAAAGCCCATGTGCTTCCCAGCCTCCTTGCCAAACACACAGGGCCCAGTCCCCCCAATCTGGAACTGAGGACCCTACTTTTCAACTCCCCGAAGGGCCCGCTGGGGCAGAGCCCCCAGGCATTCCTGGCATGATCTCCCAACTTCCCAGTCACCCCCTGAGAGCTCTGGGAGGTTCATGCAACCGCCAGCATTTTGACACCAGCTCGGTGGCCCCTGCTTAGTAACTAAGGTCCGTGGCTCAGAGCATGTGCAGCAGCTCTGGCTGGGCTGAAGGATGCGTTACCTGCCTCCATGGACCCTGCAGGACTGGGGAGCGAAGGCCTCCGGCAGGGACACCTGATCATCCTCAAAGGAGATGTGATCACCCAGGTAATCGGGATCTGAGAACAGCTGGATCTGGAGAACCCAAGGAGCGAAACTGAATGAACTGGCCCTGGACCAGCAGGGTATGGGGTCGGGGGGGGGGGGGCGGGCATTTAATGGAGATGGGACCCAGGGAGGGGTACGTGCGACTCCTCCAGCAGGCAGCTCGTGGCACCTCGCGAGGCAGCATCCACCAGCAGCTCAAGCTTGTGCGTCCAACCCAGCACCAACCCAGTGCTCACTCCCACTGACATCCCCTTACCAGAGGCACCCAGACCCCAGGGGATGGGCATGGCAGAAAGGCCTAGGCTGGAGACAGACAGGTTACACCCCCGTCCCCAAGGATCCCATCTCTTACCCTGGAGACAAGACGCAGACTGTGCTCCCCGACCTGCAAGAAAACAAGCCGCACCGGTTACTATCTCCCCCCACCTGTGCCAGGAGCACACGCCCCACACCAGCTCCCTTCACGCACTGGTGGGCTTCCCATGATGTGCTGTGGAGCAAAGGGCCCCGATTCGGAGCAGCTCTGTCTCCACACCGAGCACGGGACGGGCAATATGCTGGGAGGATTGCCCCGGGGCCATCTCCCGCCGCTGGCCGCTCCCTCTATACCAGGAAGGTGGATGGCAACAGAGAATCAAGCCCAAAGAACATAGATTGAAGGACTTCTTTCCTTAATACACCCTGGCCACAGGGCAAGGGCAAGGGCAAGGCAGGGTGGGACTCTTGGCCAGAGGGGCAGGCAATTGGGGCAACGTGGGCTTCCTCACAGGGGGCGGGCGTATGGGGAGACACAGGGCTTCCTCACCTGGAGGACAGGTTGCACAGAGGCGATCCAGCCGGCACTGGCTCCCCAGTCCTCGCAGTTCCGATACACTCCTTTCTCCAGGATGTACTGCTCGCCTGAGAAGTTCGTGTTCTCGTAGGCCACCCACCTGGCCAGAGAAATGGAATAGGGTGACTTGGAGTGTTTCCCAACAGCATCTCCCGGGGGGAGTGGCCGATTCAGCAGCAGCTGTGAGCACTCTGGCTCTCAATGCACCCTGCCAATTGTGCAGTGTTGCATGTGGGGGAGTATTGCTTCCTGACCCCAGTGGTGAACAGCCCTGAAGCATGTGGATTCCTACCCCCAGTCCTTAGCACAAATGTTCCTGCAGGTCACTAAGTTACCCAGCACTGGATTTGACAAGACCCTAAACTCCTTTTCCCTCTTCTGTATTGAAGCTGTCTCCCTTGTTCCCTGTTACAGCACTGTCCCCGCCCCCACACAGTCCAGCCTCACCCCGCCCTTCCCCAGGGCGCTCACACTCCACTCAGCACATGGATGGACTGGGTTGTGATTCCATAGCCGGCCAGCTCCACGTCGGGCAGCGCTTCGCTTAGCTCCACACTGGGCCCATCCTGGAAGTCCATGGCCTCGAAGAGCACCAGCGCCGGGTCCGAGAAGTCCTGTGGGAAGAGGGGAACCCTCTCTCAGTCTGTGTCTGCCTGACCCTCCCTGTGTGTCACTGCTTGGCGGTGGGTGCCGCTGGGGCACAGTGGGATCCCTCTGCAAACACAATCTGGGTCCCTAGTGGTGCTGGATGCTGCAGGTGACGGAGAATGGGACAACCACTAGCTCACTGGTTCAAGTCCAGCCTGAACAGTTGTTACCAGCCGGTGCCCTGTTTGTAATGAGTTTGGTGGGTCTTCTGAGCCCTAGCGGGACAGGTGTCCACAGCACAAAAATGGCTGGCACTGACTGGCACCATCTTGGACAGTGGTCTCAGAGAGGGCGAGGGCTGGATAGATAAAGGCGCTGAACTCCCCTGGCACTCTGATCTCGGCTGAGGCATGTGGGCGGGCAGGCAGTGTGGGAGAGCCTGCCCTGCCCAGGCTGGCGTGGGTAAAGGAGATGGCAATCCTGTCAGACACCCTGCCGGCCCCACCGCCAGCTCCTCTCACCGTCCGGATCAGCCGTAAGGACACCAACTTGTCGCTGTAGCCTCCCCACTGCGTCCAATCGTGGTATTCGCCTTCCTCCAGCAGATACTGGTGGCCCCGGAACCCCTCCTTCTCGTAGCCGACCCAGCTGAGGGAATGGAGACAGACAAGCAGTCCCGTCATGCACCTTCTGGAACTACACTCAACTTCAGGTTATCGAGATGCTTTTCCTATTGCGAGGGGGACCCCTTTCCCCTTTGTGTATAGGGGGGACCTCCCCCAGAACAGCTCCTGGGCTTGGACACCCCTGGGCTCCTTCTTCACCTTGGACTTTGGCCACCAGGGCACTTTGCAATGACGACAATCTCACCCTCCGGTCCCTGCAGTTCCTCCATACACTCACCAGCCCCCCAGGATGCGCAGAGACCCCACCGTGGACATCACAGGGCCCTGGCTGTTCTCCTCTTTCTTCAGAGCATAGATGTCTCGGTTCACTTCGCAGCTGTGGCCCTGGAAACATGCCTTCTCGTAGATCACTGCCTGGAGAGACGCAGGAAACACATGGCGATGGAGGAACCTCAGATCCAGACCCAGTGACTCCTGCTGGGATAGGCTGGGACCGGAGTAGCTGGGAGCTCCCCCACAGCCTGTGCTCCTGCCCCATTCCCTACAGTGCCCCCTACTGGAAGAGGCTGGAGTAGCGGGAGCACTGCCACATCCAATCTTCTGACACTATTCTCTATAGTCACTCCTAGCAACAGCTGGGAGTGGGTTGTGAGCAGTCCCCCAGCCCATCTCTTGGAGTGTTCCCCAACAGCACCTCCCGGGGGGAGTGGCTGGTTCAGCAGAAGCTGTGAGCACTCTGGACACCCTTCCCTTTGGGAACTGACCCCTTCACCTGATCAGTTTTAGGCCTGGGCTCAGCAAGTCCCTTCCTCTCTTACCTTGGGCTCTCCAGGTTTTTCTACAGCAGGGCAGCCCTGAAACAAGAGGAAACCAGAATGAGAATTGCCCAGCAGAGAGAGAGTGAAGCAGGGCACGGATTCAAGGCTAGAACCAGACAAGGCTAAGGGCTAATGAAGTAAAATCTGACTGATTTATAGTCTTGTCAGGAAGAAGGAGGCAGTGTGTGAGCTTCAGCTTGTCTTCTGGCCTGATGAGACACCTGCCCTGTGCAGCCCTGGGGATTCAGAGTGTTCCTGCTTCGTTCCAGTCACCACAGTGCACTGGCCATTTCACTAGGTCCCAGACACTTTTCTGAAAATGCAGCTCAGGACAAACCATCTCCATCAGGGGAGATTCAAATTCCAACAGTGGTGACCCTCCCTTATAAGATATATTTGATCCTGATACAAGGCTGTGCATCTTAGAGGGGACAGAGTGATTAGCTGGTAGCATCCCCCAGTGGGAAGGTGGGAGGCACCAGTGCAGAGCACTCACCAGTTTAATAGGATGCATAGAGCAGACGGAAGGGTCCTTCGCACCCCAGGCTTTTAAATTGGGATACCCGCCAGGCTCCAAAACATAGGGGTCGTCATCAAAGAAAGGTTTGGAGTAAATGAGCCACCTGGAGGACAGCGAGAAAACAATTACATACGGACAAGCCTTGGGCCTGATTCATTGCTCTCAGAACTCCATGTGAGTCTTTCCACCGACTGCAAAGGGCACTGGATCAGGCTCCTTCTCTGGTTTTCGTCTCCCCTGCAATTCCCCGGGTCACACTGGGAAGCAGAAGCAGGAAGAGAGGAACCCCACCCAGATCCCAGCACCACAGTGCTCATAGCTTACAGGCCAGAGTGGACAATGATGGAAGAGGCCTTCAAGGGCTTGCCAAGGACCCGAGTGTCTTCTGAGGAACCCGTGAACTTCACTTTTGTGCCTTCTCCATTCTCCTCAGTAAACAAACTGATCTCAGGGATCCGGTAATCCTGAAACAGCAGACAGCAGCCTGCTAGCCAGCAGGGACCAAAGTACCATTCATCTCTCCCCGAGCTTGTACTAAGAACCACCCCAGGGAAACCTACTCCGGCCTCCAATCAGGTGTAAGCTGCTTCACACTCTAATTTAGATCCCAAAGGACAAGTTAAGATCAACTTCCATCATGGGCTTTTTCTCAGGTTGCGGAGAAGGAGTTTGACATTTTAGATTCTCCTTCAAATGGACCCGAAAGCCCTAGAGATTCCAAGAATCTGCCTTGTAAAAACCAGGGCCGGCTTTAGGAAGTGTGGGGCTCAATTCAAACAGTTTCGACGGGGCCCTGGCAGGGATGACTTAAAAATAAAACACATGTAAAAAAACACTTGGGGCTTCTATTCACCAGGCGGTGCTCTGAGTCTTTGGCGGCACTTCGGCGGTGGGTCCGTCACTTGCTCCAGGTCTTCAGCGGTGCTGAAGAACCCGCTGCCCAAATGTGGCCGAAGACCCAGAGTAAGCGAAGGACCTGCTGCTGAAGTGCCGCTGAAGACCCAAAGCGCTGCCAGGTGAGTAAAAATTAAAAAGGCGCCTCTAGCCAGGGAAGGGATTCTCATTGGGCTCAGGGCCCTCTTAGGCGCGGGGCCCGATTCGGGGGAATTGGTGGAATAGGCCTAAAGTCAGCCCTGGTAAAAACAATCCATTGCTCCATCCCTGACGTTACTCTTATTATTGGCATCATCGTTGTCTATGTTGACCTCCTACAACGAACGCTTCCATGGACAACGATCTCATCATCACTCCACTCCATTGGCAGTGCCCCACTGCATAGCCCTCCCTCGCACTCTGCTCCCACACCAGCTGCATGCAGGCCCTCCGGCTGGAAGACAGAGATGGGCTTGTGCCACAAAGTTCCCCAACTTTACTGAACATCCCATTGCTTTGGAGGAGGTGAAGGGTTTTCTAAGAGGATCAAAGCCACCTGGAGACCAGCCTTGATGGGGTCCCGCGCTTACCCTCACCACCCTCTTGAAGGAGCCGATGCGGAAGGGCGTGTTCTCAGGCGCCTCCCCGTCTTTCCCGTAGGCTGTCCATGGATTGTTGATCTCCACATCCCCCTCGGCCAGCACACACTTCCGCCCATGGAACCGCGGCTTCTCGTACATCACCCAGCTGGAGGGGGCAAAGCGCACAGGAGGCGGGTCTTGCACTGAGAGCACTGCAGGGTAACCCTGCTGCCTGCCAGCACAGCCTCTGACCCTGTGCCCAACTTGAGAGTCCAGCACCACTTGCCTGCCCACTGGGACCCTGATGGGGCAAAGGGAACCCTAGTGCTCATGTGGCGTCCCAGTGGTGTCAGTGGGACTCTGTGTAGGAGAAAGAGTCTTACCCATGAGAATGACTTTGCAGCATCGGGGCCTTGGACAGTAACCCAGGGTCAACACACAGCAGGGAGCAAACCAGGGGAATAACCAAGCAGCCCCGATTAAACAGTGAGCTGATAACTGAAGGACTGTTAAATTCCCAGCAGAATGGAGGAGCTGGGATAATAATCAGAGGGATGAGTGCAAGCCCAAGCTGAGCCAAATGGGGCACTGTTTAAACTCCCCGTCATGCGGTTCCCCCAGAGTGACCAGAGCCCTGGATTCAGTCTTTGGGAGGACATGTTACCAGTGTGGCACTAGTTTCTAACCACCAAGATTAGGGCCCCATCGTGTTAGGTGCTGGGCACGCCCTGCCCCAAGGAGCTCACAATCTAAATAGACCCAGCCATCAAAGGTAGGAGAAAGGAAGGATTATTCTCCCTGCTGATAAAGGCACAGAGATTTCTTTCCCAAGATCTCACTGAGAACAGTGGCGGAGCCAGGAATGGAGCCCTCATCTCCTGAGTCCCAGTTCGGTGCCTTAGCCTCCCACTCCAGCTCTGGAGAGTTGCCCAAATGTGGGGATTTGGATTCTTGCGCAAGCTGAGCTAGGCAGCTTCTTGCGGGTCACAGACTCATAGACTTTAAGGCTGGGGGCACCATCGGGATCATCCAATCTGACCTGCACATGGCAGGCGACAGAACCTCCCTCACCCATTCCTGTAGTAGGTCCCCGGCCTTTGGTTGAGTTACTGAAGTCCTCAGAGCTTGATTCAAGTTACTGAGAATCCACCAATTACTCGAGTTCAAACTAGCAAGCGACCCATGGCCAACACTGCAGAGGAAGGCAAAAACCCCCAGGGGTCTCAGCCAATCTGATTTGGGAGAAAATTCCTTCCTGATCCCAAATACACCAACCAGTTAGCTCCTCACCTGCCACCAGCCAGATACCTGGAAAAGAATTCTGTGTGGTAACTCAGAGCCCTCCCCATCTCTGGCCGTTGGAGATATTTGCTACTAGCAGTTGCAAATGGGTCATGCGCTATTGCAGGCAACCTTATTGTGCCATCCCTTCCATAAACTCATCAAGCTCAGCCTTAAAACAAGTTAGGTTTTTTGCCCCTGCTGCTCCTTTTTCGGTGCTGTCACTCCCCCTGTAGCACTGCGCGGCTCTGTAACCTCCATCCTTAGCCCTTGTGTCTGCACGAGCTCATGCTAGAGCAGAGCAGCCAGCGGCACGCTTACCCCCCTCGGACCACCTGGATGGAGATGGTGTGGGAGAGCTCCCAGGACGTAGCATCGGCGATGTCGCCCCAGATCTCCCTCTTCTGGCCCACGAAGCCCGACTCGGAGAACAGAATGATCTGGAGAGAAATGACACCACCGCTAACCTCATCTGCCTATCCTGACCCCTTTTTTTGCTTTTTTCTCCTCTTCTTCCTTTCTTATTTTTTCATTTCCTTTCCTTTTCTCTTTTTTTTTTTTTTTTTTTTTTTTTTTTTCTTTTGCTGTTTTATTTTTTTTGTTTTTCTGTTTTTTTTTTTTTATTTTTTTTTTTTTCATTATTTTTTTTTTTGTTTTATTTTTTTTTTTCTTGTCTTTTTTTTTGATTTTTTTTTTCTTTGGTTTACTTGTTTTTTTATTTTTTTTGTGTTTTTCCTTTTTTTTTTTTTTTTTTTGTATTTTTTCTTCTTTTTCCCCTTTTTCTTTTTCCTTTTTTTTATTTTTGTTGTTTTTTTTTTCTTTTTTTTTTTCATTCTTTGCATTCTTTTTTTTTTTTTTTTCTTTTTCCTTATTCTTTTCTCTCTATTTTTCCTTCTCTGTTTTTTATATTTTTTTTTTTTTTTTTTTTTTTTCATTTCCTTTTAGTTATTTTTTTCTTTCTTATTTTCTTTTTTCTTTCTTTCTTTTTCTTTTTTTTTTTTTTTTTCTTTCCTTTTTTCTTTGCCTTTTTTATTTTTATTTTTTTTTTTTTTTATCTAGTTTCTTTTTTTTTATTTTTTTTGTTTATTTTTTTTTTTATTTTATTTTATACTTTCTTTTTGTTTTTTTTTTTGATTTATTTTTGTTTTATCATTTATTCATTTTTTTTTATTTTTTTTTTTCTTTGTTTTATTTTTTTTTCTTTTTCTTTTCATTTTTTTTTACTTATCTTTTTTTTCTATTTGTTTTTTTTGTATTTTCTCTTTTTTTAAGTCTTTTTTTTTTTTTTTTTTTGTTTTTTAGATTCTGTTTTTTTGTTTTTTTTTTTTTTTCTTTTTTTTTTCTTGTTTATTTTTTGTGTTGCATGTTGTTTTCTTTTTTCTTCCCTTTATTTTTTATTTTTTTTCTGTTTGTTGTCTGTTTTTTTGTCTTTTATTCTTTTTTTTTTTTTGTATTTTTTCTTTGTTTTTTTTATGTTGCCGGTCCCGGGGCTTGCCGGAATGGAACTCCCTCACGTCAGCTCCCCCGCAACCAACACTGCAAAGCTTTCACCCCCCTCCAAAGGCCGACCTCACAACAATCACGAATATTGCAATGGCCAAACCCTGCTGTCCTTACTCACAGGGGAGTTTTGCCTGAGTAAGGACTTCCTGAGTTGACCCATTATTGATGATGTTAGTACTGTTCATTACGATTATCAGCACTCTGCTTTGGGAATCCAGGTCCCACCAGCACCATCAGTTTCCTTGTAACTTTTCCCCATCAGCTGTGGAACGCAAGCTGCAGGTGAGAGCAGCGCAATGGGACCGAGGGAGTTTCTAGGGCCTGGAACTCCTGGTAAGTTTTGATTCCCCTACCACCAGATGAGGTGCTGAGTGGTGTGGCATTATTGGGACTGGGGTGAGGACAAGCTGAGCTGGCTTCCTGCTTACAGCTCTTGAGACTCACCTGACTGCGTAGTGTGGATTTACTCACCCCAACTGCAGGGTGACCCAGCAACGGAGTAGGAGTATTTTTCTGCTCAGCCTCCATGAAGAGCAGAGGAATCTGGCCAGTGTTTTTGTCTGTGCCTGGTGCCTTCTGAGGGTCCAGAGGGAGGATTCTTGTCATCTCCTGGAGTCCAGCGGGGGAAGGCTCAGAGGTCAGCTGTTCGCAGGGTTTCAACTGTGGTCCATTGGGTGGCGTCCAGCTCTGCCCGCTGGCATTTAGCAGAGCCGGGTCAATTGGCGTGGGTGAGCTCCTTCCTTCTCGCTCCTTCTCCAGAGCTTTGAGTGGGGGCGTCACGGAGGAGATGTACCGTCTGTAGAGGAGGCTGCTGTCCAAGCGGGAGTAGGGCTTGTCTTCTGTGGGTACTGCCTTCTGCTCCTGGAGCTTTTTCAGCAGGGAGGTGCCTTTGAGGATGTTAGCGTTGAAAAGGATGCTCTGATTCCTGGAAGCCTTCTCATCCCCTGGGGGCTGCCTCAACTTCCCCAGGAGAGACAGCGTCTTCTCTTCTATTTCAGTTGACATATTTTCCCAGGGGTAAACTTTCCTGGGCTCCTCTTTGGCCTGTGGCTTCTCATCCTTACTGAGATACGGGTTCTCTATCTCCTCTTCCTCCTCCCCGAAGGGATCCACGTTCTCCTGTTTCGGTCCATTCTTCTCCAGCTGCTTCCATTCTGTCCGACCAAAGAGCTCGCTGAGGGCCTCCGGGAGGGGAACCTGGGACTTGGGAGCGACGTGATACTCATCAATGGGCGGCAGGGTGGCGTATTTTCCACGCGAGGAACAGCGTGGCAGCCGGGAGATCTTGGGAGGCTTTCGGATTTCGGAGGGCTCCATGTTGCGGAGGGTGTCCACCAAAAGTTCCATGTCCACAGACAGGTCGGGGTCCTCCTCTGTCATCTCCTGGTGACTCCCCGTGGGCTGGGCGTGGCTCAAGGCTTCAGGGGAGGCCTTGGTCTCTTCAGATGAAATGTTTGGCTCTTGGACAGATCCCTCGGAGTTCCGAGCTGGTTCATCCCCCTCTCCCCTGACCTGAGCCTGGGAGGCCGACAGCTGCACTCCAGCTAAAGGCTCTGGATTGCCACTTTCTGCTTGGGTGCTATTTCCAGGTTCGCCAGCAGCCTTAGATGTGTTCTTTGTCCCGGGTGCAGCTAAAACGGCCCCCTCAGTGCTTGGCGCGCTATTTTCCATTTCTGACCCAGCTGTGGCCGCGCCGCCCAGACCTGGCAGGCTGCCGTCGGTTTCAGATCTGCTCACAGCGAAGGGACTGGTCTGCCTCTGGGGTGCAGTTATGCTGGTGCTAAAGGCACCCAGCATGCCCCCGTCTCCTTGGGATTCACTCACATCGGTGCCGCTGGCTTGCGTCATGCAGCTTTCTCCTAGTGATCTAGCTGCAGAGCTACCAGCAGCCTCACCAAGGGCCATCAGGCTTCCACCGGCACATTGCCAGCAGCTTTCGCTTGGGGATCCAGGGACAGACGTGCCACTCCCTCGTGCAAATTCACTTACACTGGTGCTCTCAACGGTAGGCACAATGACTTCTCTTCCAGATCTAAACCCAACAGTGCTTCCAGCTTTGAGCATGAGGATTTCCCTTTCGGATCTAAATACAGTCATGCTGCCAGCATTTGGGACGTGCCATTGCCTTTGAGAACTGGTCACAGTAGTGATGCCAACAGCACTGGGCCCATGGCTTTCTCTTGGGGAACAAATGGGCGTATTGGTGCCAACCGCACTGGGCATGTGGCTTTCTCTTGGGGACCTAGCAGGTGTGGTGATAACAGCTGCACTGGACGTGTGGTTCACTCTTGGGGACCCAATGGGCGTAATGATGCCAATCGCACTGGACATGTGGTTCTCTCTTGGGGATCCAGTGGGTATAGTGGTGCTACTAGCACTGGGCGTGTGGCTTTCTCTTGGGGATCCAGTGGGTATAGCGGTGCTGGCAGCGCGCGGCAGGCAACCACCCTTCTGGGATTCAGTGACTGTAGTGCTATCAGCAGCCTGCTTTCCCCTTTCTGTCGGCCTCGTCTCCTTTTGAACTGGCGAATAGATCTGTGAGAACACAGGGGTGTGTTCAGAGAAATCCTTCTGCGGGCCGGGAGATCGGGAGCAGCTGCTGTCTGTTGGAGAAGGCAAGTCTACAGATTCCCTGCCTATTATCCCCTTTTCCCAGGCCTCCAGCAGCATCGCCACCCGGGAGGGGCTGGCGGCGGCCTCTAACCTCCGCGACAGCAGGGAGACCTTGCGGACGCAGGGCTTGGCCTCTTCCTCGGGCTGATCAGCAGGCGCTTTCTTCCAGCTGAACCAGGTGCTCTGGGTCGACTTTCCCGGCTTGAGGTGATGGGTGCAGGCGCTACCGCCGACCTTCTTCATCTTGTCTAGCCCCGTCCCAGCGTCACAGGCTCTCTCTGACTGGGCCTCCTCGCTGTCTCTGCACGGCCCGAAGGAGCTGGGGGCGCTGCAGGGGGAGGAGAGAAGAGACACAAGAAGTTGTCAGTGCTCTGGCAAGGCCCGAGCTCTCTGCTTTGGTTCTGTTCTCGCTCGCCAGCACTGACAGCCCGTCATACACCCACACTGAGCAGCCGCCATCTTGTAGAAGTCACAACCCAAACCGAGTTCCTCCCCCTTTAATTAACTAACCTCAGATCAGCCCCACCCCAGAATTACGGACCACTCAAGTCACAGCCTCTTTTCCATGCCCTGGACTTTCTACCCGGCTTGTCCTTGTGACTCAACATTTTCTGGGGAGTCCTGATAGGCAGGGCCGGCGCTTTCATTTAGGCGACTTAGGCAGTCGCCTAGGGCGCCAGCATTATGGGGGGGGGGGCATTTTGCCGGGGGGGCGGCAGGCGGCTCTGGTGGAGCTGCCGCAGTCGTACCTGCGGAGGGTCTACTGGTCTCGTGGCTCCGGTGGACCTGCCACAGGCATTTCTGTGGACAGTCTGCTGGTCCCGCGGCTCCGGTGGACCTGCCGCAGGCATGCCTGCGGCAGCTGCACCAGAGCCGCAAGACCCACGCGCGGGGCGGCAAAATGGCCCGGCGCCTAGGGCGCCAGAAACCCTGGCGCCGGTCCTGCTGATAGGAGGTGGTTATAGTGCAAGGCAGGCTTGGCTTAATAATTGGCATCACACAGAAACTGCTCTAGAGGGCATGGGCCCATACCTATAGAGGTAATTGCAGCTGCCCACTGCCCCCGGCTCTCAGGGATGGATCACACCCCAGAATCTGGGTCATAGGCCTGTTATGCAGTGAGAGTTTGTACATCAGGCTGGGCCCCAGTGGAAATCAGGTGGAGCCCATTACACGTCGCTGCCTCCCACTGGAGGAGCAGCTGCCCTAGGAGCCAGCCAAACATCAGAGCAGTCGTTTTGTTCCAGAACCAAGGCACTGAGTGACACCTGTAAAAAACAGCTGGAAAACGTTCAACCGGCGTTTCCTGTGGGAGGGTGGAACAGAACCAGCCCAGCCTGCCCTACCTGGCAGAGCAAAGTGCCCATAATTTTCAGGGTGAGTCACCTGGGTGTCTGGGCCAAGCCAAACCAGCGACTGTGCAAACAAAGGAGTCAGAAACCAACCAGCCAGGATACTCCCCTCCCTCTGAGGAAGGAGGAGTGGAGTGGCCTTTCCTCTGTTCTCTTACCTCCCCTGGGAAAGGGCTGGCTCGCTGCGAGTTCCAGCTGTAGATTCCTCTAGAAGAAGGGAAGCGTTTTTATGAATATTGGGCCAAATTCAGTGTTTACTCGTCCCAAACGCCTGAGGAAGTCAACGGATGTGTCCCTGTGTTAGTATTTCTTGGCAGCAGAGGGATCACCAGATGGGAGGTCCATCTAGCCCTTGGGCCTGTCTCTGACAGTGGTGGCACCAGATATTTCAGAGACAGATGTAAGAAGAACCCCACAGTAACACACACACATTCTGTCCAATCCTGTTCTCTAATACTCAGAGATTGGTGTAAGCCCAAAACATTGCTGTCGTTTACTAGGATGCAGGATAGTCATATAAATGCCAGTCCCACACTGAATCTTGCTAAGCTCTTGGCCCTGTTAAGTCCATGGCTCTTTACCGACGTGCAGGAAGAGTGAACGACAGGATTAGACGTTCTCCCACCTGCCCACTGCAGAGATAATGTCCTCCTAGCTAAGTGCTGTCTTCTGATGGGGAGACTCTGTTATTACGGAGTGTGGCGTCCCCAGAATAGTTTTATTATGCTCCTCAGTTTACAAATAAGCAGCTGACAAGGCATCACAATCAGGCACCTCCTGCATGACTGAGCCAGAAGCATTTAACATCCTTGGCTTCTCATAGTGTTTCTCCATAATGAGTTTGTTCAATGTCGCTGGGTCAGTCTGGGGGTCGGAGCTATCCTGCGCCTTCCTTGGTTGTACAGGGATGGGGCCAATGGATCTGGGGGCAGAGGGAGGAGAAGGGGATGCCGCTCAAAAGAAATCTCTGAACCGGGAAGGCCAGCAGGAGGCTGGCCCTTCAGAACCCCTGCCACAAGAGGAGAGCACTATCCTGAAGTCAACGGGCTATGGGGCTGAGGCCCTGTCTACACAGGACTTTCAGCCAGTGCTGACCCCTTGTGCAGACACAATTTTCCCTGGTGCAGTTTTCCCCGGGGTAAGACAAGGTCCAGATTCAGGCTCCCCCATTCCTGAAGGCATTTGGTTCTGAGTGTTTGAGTCCACCCCATATTGACTGGTCCTCCTGTGCCTACCACCCTCTGTGCTCCACCTGATCACAGCCAGCATCCTGGCACCACTTCTTTGGGATGGGCTTCCCATGCCATACTGCCTTTGCCTGAGCACCCGGACTGGTCCCTCTCTCTCTCTACCTACATCCCTCAGTGCATTCCTCCTCTCTCAGCCCTTCCCCCAAAGCAGCAGCCCAGGAAGTCTTCAATTACACTGCGAGAATCAAAGGGACAGAGGGTAGAATCCTACCTCGGGTGCAGTCTGCCATGCTGCCCCCGCCCCTCCATGCCAAGGATGAACCCCCGAAACTCTGGAGGCTATTCAACCCCTTCTCTCATTCCAATCGCTCTCCAGAAGTCCCACTCCCTTCATGTGATGGGTCGGATTTTTAGAGCTGCCTAAATGCTTTCAGAGCACAGGTCCCGTCCTCCATTAATAACAAGGGAAACGTCATGTCTCACCAAGGTGCCCTTTTCAGTGTAACCTGCCTCCTGCCTTGCCTAGCATCATCCTGACCTGCCTCACGGCTCATTATAATTAACCTAGATTGCAAGCAACTCGGGGCAGGGACCGTACAGCAAAGTTCTACTTTCTGAGAATCAGTATGTGCCTGTCCCTGCCCCGCTTCTGACAGCCACCCCTCCTCCTCATTAGGATCTCTGACTCTGCGGCTCTCTGATCAGCTGTGGTTTACTTCCCTTTGGTTTACTTTCTAGGCAGATTTCCTTTTCATATTCACCCCTTGCTAAGGCCCCACAGTTGCGCTGATTTAACTAAGTCGCTTTAGGAACTGATGCTGCCAAATCAGTGCAGCCCTTTGAAATTGGTTGAAGAGGCCCTGATATCGGTTTAGTTTAAGTCAGTACGGCCTTGTCTACACATACAAATGGTCCTGCTTTAGCAACACTGGGATTGTTAAAGAGGTACAACTGCCTTTTAGACTGGACAGTTGTACTGAAATAAAGGGGCTTACACTGGTATAACTAGGACAATTATATCAGTAAAAATTCACCCCCGTAACTATACAAAACCCGTCTGTAGAGCAGGTCTAAGCAATCAATTTATGCTAAATTGATATGGAAGTCTGACTGAGTTTCACTAGCTAATCAGGTTCCACCAAATGAATATCAGTTTCTAAACTGATTCAATTTTGTGTGTAAAAATTAATAATGAAACCCGAGCTCTCATCTAGCACTTTTCATCTGTAGATATCAGAGCACTTGGCAAAGGAGGTCAGTGTCACTATCCTCATTTTACAGATGAGGAAACTGAGGCACAGGACAGCAAAGTGACTTGCCCTAGGTCACACGAGTCAGTTGGTGGCAGAGTGCCATTCCAGTGCTCTGTCCAGTAGGTCATACTAACATGTAGCACCTCCCCCGGCCTCCTCTTTAAGAGGGGGTAATTTGTATAGGTGCAGGTCCAGCATTCAGACAGACACGTACCGGAGTGTGGGCATGAGCAGAAGCCCGAGCGCTTGAACTTGCTGCTGCAATTAGGCTTTTAATAAAGATTCTTAATGAAGTTCCTGTGATTCACATAGGAGGTCCCAGGCCATTAAAATCTGAATACTGATGTTACAGTAACCTGACCAAATTCAGTTTGGGTGACCCCATAACTATGCAGCACCTGCATGTTGGCAGGTGACTTCAAGGTGTTCCTTCCACGCTCTAAGCAAACACTGCTTTTGCCTGAGCTCTTTAACTCTTTGGATGGCTTTTCAGCCCAGAACAACCCTTGTCTGCCCCGCTGCCTCAGTAGCAAGCTACAGACAAATCTCAGTTCCCTGCCCCAGATTTCCAAAAGATCTCAGGCCCAGATTGCCACCCACAATCTGCAGCTGAGCTTGACATCATCAGATTCTTTGGGCCCTGGCCAGTCAGGGTCCAGACCAGACTAAGGCATGAGGATGGGGTTAATCTCAGAGCAATGGCCAGAAGCCATGTGTCCAGTAGAGCAGTGGCCTTCGACCACGTCACCCATGGGGTGCTGCTAACTGTGTCTAAGATATCTAGATGGCCCCTATTCTTCCAAGCACCTCACAATCTTTAATGTGTTTATCCTCACTTGCCCCTGTGAAGCAGGGCAGTGCTATTATCCCCAATGCACAGATGGGGAACTGAGGCACACAAAGGCTCAGTGACTTGCCCAGGGTCACACAGGAAGACTATGGCTGAGAACTGACCACTGGTTTCCCAAGCTCTACATTAGTGCCTTAACCACTAGACCATCCTTCCACTTCTGAAGACTCCAGTACGGGACCCGGCAGGTCTGGACAGTATCATTTTAAACCAGTTCCATTCACTCCTGTCAACAGGGACCCAAAGTGCGGCACCGCCACTTGTCCCATCTCACGGGCACTCTCAGCTCTGGAGTCCTGCACCCTTTGTTTAGTTACTGTGGGAAACTGCTTGGGGCAATCGCGAGGCAGTGTGGGCTACAGAGCCATCACTGTGCTGATGGTGCTCCGATCACCATCTGGCCCCAGACGGAGCTCTCTCTGCTCGCCCAGTGTCTGGCAGAGATGGGTGCCTGGAGGCGAGCATCAATCAGATAAGATGGAGCCGATGCTGGCTGGCAAAGGAAGCACTGAGCGGCTGGTTAAGCCTGGGACCACTCCCTCAGCTACAGGCATCTTCCTGTCTATTGCTGAGGTGGCTCCCAATCTTTGGGGTTTGGCAGGTGCCTGCCACAGCTCCTAAATGCCCAGATTGCTTCAGTGGCCAGAGACACTTTCTTTCCCCCACAGCTGGTCAAGGGCTGACACATTCCTTCCTTTGGGATGCAGGCCTCATCGTGGTCCCCTTCAGAACGGACCACCAGCTCTACCTCAAAGGCTACCTGGAAGCTTTGGCTACTGCCGAGCAAAACGAGCTGGCGACAGCGCGTCACAGCAGTGTGCCACTTCCCGGTGAAGGTGCTGGTTACAAGGCCCATAATGACACAAGACCAAGTTATCTAAGAAACTGACTCTCCCCCTTGACTCACCCCACCATCGGAAAGCTCGGGCTGTTTGTCCCAGGAAGGAGTCACAGGCTGGGAATTCTCAGCAGCTGCCTCTGGCTTCTGGAATTCATTCCCGCCAGAAAAATGGCTCATCCCAGACCTGGTGACATTTAGCAGAGGTTGCAAGGTGCAGCTTTGTGTCCAGCCCTCCTGCTGATTGTGATCACAAAGAACCCTGGTAGGTGAGGTAATAGCTTTTATTGGACCAACTGAGAGCCCTGGCATTTCACCGACTGACTTAGTTTCCCCAGGTCTGTCCTTTAAAGCTGCAGTACCATGAGATGCATTTATTGACCTCCTTCGTAAAGGGCTTTGAGATCCACTGCTGAAAAGTGCCACGTACAAACTAGGTATTGAAGTCTTTAAACCACGATTTGAGGACTTGGTTAAGTCGGTCAGAGGTCAGGGGTTTGTTACAGGAGTGGATGGGTGAGGTTCTGTGGCCTGCGTTGTGCAGGAAGTCAGACTATGACCATGATGGTCATAGAATCATAGAATATCAGGGTTGGAAGGCACCTCAGGAGGTCATCTAGTCCAACCCCCTGCTCAAAGCAGGACTAATCCCCAACCAAATCATCCCAGCCAGGACTTTGTCAAGCCTGACCTTAAAAACCTCTAAGGAAGGAGATTCCACCACCTCCCTAGGTAACCCATTCCAGTGCTTCACCACTCTCTGAGTGAAAAAGTTTTTCCTAATATCCAACTAAACCTCCCCCACTGCAACTTGAGACCATTAGTCCTTGTTCTGTCATCTGGTACCACTGAGACCAGTCTAGATCCATCCTCTTTGGAACCCCCTTGCAGGTACTTGAAGTCCCTTCCAGCCTTAAAGGAATATTGCTATTACTGTTATGATTCCCAATGTGGATAGTTAAATGCTCCTAATCCAAACTGTGTAAAGGGCCCCGAAATACTGGGCACCCTCGAGACACACACAGGGTTGCTGGGGTACAGCAGCGCCCCTTGGCTTGCAGGGGTTTCCATCATACACAGGGTTTGCAGTTTTGGTCAGCGGTTCTCAGCACTCCCACTATAGAAACTGTTCCAAAGCCACTGGACACACACAACAACAAATTGCAACTTCAGCCATGCCAATCAGCATCAGCTGAAATGGAGGCTTTGTGATGCAGACACTTGAACCTTAGGAACTAGGTGGAGACCTGCAGACTCATGTCACCCTGGCCACTGGACAGGCATTAGATGGTAACAAGTTCTAGCCACCACTTACTAGGGCTGGTTTTGAACTGGTGACCTCGAGGAAGAGCCCCAGCTTCTCTTCTGCCTGTTTCTGCTCAGCTGACATTTCATGATGTTGTTGTCTACATTTGGCGGCTTCCCCTGGCCTGAATGCCAATAGTTCATTGATGGAGCCATATTTTCAACAACAGCAAACTCCTGGGACTACCTTGCTCCTACAAAATACACGTCTGGATGCACAAAGACTGAGCTGCCCAGGTAACACCACCAGACATCTGGACACACAATGATGGGCTGGCTGCCCAGCAGGGCCTAATGGAAATCCTGTCTGCAGCCAGCGCCCTGTGGTCTCTAGTGGACAAAAAAGGGTCATGATCCGTGCTGCCTGGAAGGACTTGGGCCAGAGGATTTGCTGCCAGAGAGACTGGGTTAAGAATTTGGGCAAGGCAGGTTAATTTCAATAACTGGCTCTGATTATTCCCCCGCCTCCTGCTTGGCAGAAGTGCTGGCTGGCTGATTCCATCTCAGGCACAAAGTCACTACAATATTTAAAATAGCCCGAATCAACTAAAATGATACTCAGAATGAAACCCTCCTGCAGCGTGACCCAGACTGCCTTCAACACTCCAGGGTGTTAAAAGCATTTGGGGTGAACAGGCTTTCAACAGGAAAGCCCTGCTCCTGAAAGGAGCGTGGCTGGGACAGGAGGGTACATCAGCTGAAAGGGGGTTGGATACACGGGTTGAAATGTAGCCGTTTTGGGGGGGTTTTTTGTGATCCAGGTTGTTTCTTTATGCTTCTGGCAGGTTGCATTCTGCTCCCCGGTCCCAGGAGTAAATCCAGAGTAACTCCACTGCTATCAGTGCATTCACTCTGCTTTGACACCCATGGAACTGGGAGCTGAATCTGGCCTTGCAATTTTAGAACTGAGCCCCCAGATCCAACGCCCACCCCACCAGGATTTATACAAGCCCAGAACTTGGGGGGCCCCTTTCACTGTTTTAATAAATGAGTGGCTTGGTTCTCAGCAGGGCTGAGTTCCCATCCCCCTCCATGACATCAGCGGGCACAGGGGCCCTCTGCGAATCCGGCCAGAGGTTCCTCTTCTCGGGTCCCTTCCCAGCTGCTCAGGGACAATGAGTCAGGCAGAGGGAAAGAGCGCTCAGGTGCCAGGAAGGCTGGATGGATACAGCTCCCAGTGTGGCTCCGGTCTCTGCTGAGACAAGCCTCCCTCCCCAGTTCTTGCTGACGGGCCTGGGCTGGCCCAGGTTCCTTTCAAAACCTGTTTCCTTACGTACCTGCTGGCCGGGGCTCCTGCCACACGGACGGCTCTCCCCTCCGCTACCAAGAGATCCCTGCAGTGGGACAGGTTCTGTTCCTGCCAGTCCCGTGTCTGCCTGGGGCTGGGCACTGATCCTTGCAGCGGTGTCACCAGGCACCCTGTGCCTGGGCGGACCTGCCTGGTCACCCCAGCAGTACCCTCCCTTTGCAACATGAAGTTTTGGAATTCCTTGCATGCTGCCAGCTGGGGAGCCGGTCTGGCTGGTTCCCCATGACATTGCTCATCCGTTTTCTGCAAATCAGCAACCTCCTGAGAAACTCTTGCTTCCCCAGCTGGCTTCGCGGCTCTGTGGGAACCCAGTCCATTCCCACATACTCTAGGCAGATCCTCTGCTCTGCTCTTCACAGCCTCTTCCTGCTCGTTGGTCAGAGTGATCATTACCTCGTAGCGGATCTTCGCAGGCCTCTTGGCAGGGGCAGGTTCAACCCCCCGGATAGTCTCCAGAGGCCGTTCCGGGCTTTCCCTGCCTATTGCAGGTTCCTCCATCCTGCTGATTTGATTATAGGAAGGACTGGCGAACGGACAGGTCTCGGGTTCAGAGATAGATCCCCTATGGCCATGGCTCACATGGTCTGGCTGTCCCGCTGCCTTAGGGCGGAAGGTCTCTGAGTCTAAATACTCTTGGAAAAGGCTTTCAGCCCATTCTGTCAGAGGCTCTGGGGCTCTGCTGGGTTCCTCCTGGGAGGCTGGATACTTATAGTCTTCCCCCTGCATCTTGGGGCTGGCAGGGAAGTCCAGGGAGGTGCTGCCAACGGAGACAGATTCTCCCCAGGAGCTCCCATCTTCTTTGTCCAGCAGAGAGTCAAAGGATGTGAAGATTTCCACCTGGCTGGGTGTGGCTGGCTTCGAATTCCCCGTGTCCATGGGCCAAGCAGATGGCTCTGGAGTCTCCTGCTCTCCGACCAGGTTCCCAGCAGAGCACAAGTCAAGCTGGCCTGCCATATCCAAATCACTGCCGACCGCAGGTCTCTGTAGCCGTGTGAAAGGCCAGGACTGGCCCAGTGAGCTCCCCAGATGACCCGTACTACCAGTGCCAGTGCCTGAGAGCGCCAGCTGGCTGCTTTGCCGCCTCCGCCAGGGCAGGGTCCCAAACGTCCGCAGGAGGCCATTCCTCCAGAGGTCGGACTCCGAGTAGCTGAGAGCATGCAGCTGTGGGGGGAAGGAGAGGGAATCATGAGCGGGTGCACGGGCAGGAGGCAGTGGAGGCTGGTAAGCAGCCACTAGAGCTCTCCATCCCCACACAGCAGCACATCCGTGCTGGCTAGCAGGAGCATCAGCGAGAGCCCCTGCCCTGAGCGCCATGGCTCACGAGGGAGGGATCCTGCACACGACTGGCCTAGAGGCTGGAATTCTGTCCCCTCCCTCCCCCCCCCAATGCTTGGGTTCACCTGGGCTCTCCTGGTTCTAGAATTGATTCACGTTCATGGGTTAGATCTGAGAAATATGGGAAACTATCGGCCGGACAGCGGCAGCATGAGCAGCCTCGCCCGGCCCTGCCTGTGCAACTCAGGCACTGACCCAGACAGGCCTGCCCCGTCTCCATGGTTCATTCAACCCTTAGCCTCCGCTGAGTCTGCAACACAAGCTCTAGTTGTGATGTAGCTTTTTCACAGAACACTGGACTCGCCCCCCCCGCCCCCTCCTTCCCCGTTTGCTTCACACCGATGGGGATGAGATTTGGTTTCTGGCTGGCTTGAAACTGGCAATTGAGAAAAGATTGAGAACCCAGAACCCATCTCCTGAGCCACCCGCTCCCTGATAACTGCATTTCCACAGTGCCTGGGGCTTGCCAACTCCTGCCTGTGGGTCTTCTTCAGCTGTGCATCGGGACCCCTATGCAGACAGCTCCCACATGGGGATCTCTGTTAACAGGGGCAGGCGGGCAGACCTGGTTCTCAGCCAGATTCTCCGGCTGGTGAAGGAGGGAAGCGGAAAGTGTGAGCTCAGGAAAGAGCTGGTCCAGCAGTGGCAGGATCAGAGTGTCCTTTACCTTGCTCCCGCAGCATCAAGGCAACACCAAGAAATGAACAAGAACTCAGGCCCAATAGGGGAGGGGATCCAGGAGGCTGGCCAGCGCCCGTCACTTTGTCTTTGACTGGCAGTTTCACGCAGCTGCCCTGGGAACGGCAGCGTCCATGCAGATCAGTGGTGCCGTGTTATCACAGCAAGAGGAGGGAGGGCCTGGTTCCAGGGACACAAGAGAAAGCCCTTCTCCCAATTGCTGGGGAAGTGGAGGAGACCCCACGAGCTAGGTGCTCCTGTCACTCAATAAGGCCTGTCCCCGTCCCATGGGTTAGGTCCGGGACTCCATGTCCCTGGGCTATGGGAGCTCCTAGTCACTTCAACTCTTAGGGAAAGTCCTAATCTCTGACTCAGCAACTTAGGCGCTGGTCCCTGCGTCACTGGATTATAGTAAATCCTGCTCACCAGAGGAGATCCCAGTCCCTGGGCCAATGCTGGAGGCCTGGGCTCCTGATCCAGCAGATAGGAGGTAACCCCTGTGTCCCTGTCTCTGGGGACGTGCTGGCTGGCAGCAGCAGGGATCTGACATGTAGCAGCAGAGTGAGCAACAGCCTTACATAATCCCCATTGGCCCCCACACCATACCAAGCAGCTAGTGGTTCGACTTGCCCCAGCTGAGCCAGGCGTTCCCCTGGGGCAAGGCGCTGGCTTCTGAGCAAACAGCCAGAGGGGCTCCACCCTCAGGAGTCACTGGTGCAGCAGAAAGGAGCTAAACTGAGCTATTAGACACAGGCCAGCAGAGCACACGTGTTCCACAGACACCTGGGGAGATTAGATCCACCACCTTCACACGTTCCCTCACCTACCCAATGGGCAGCTTCCAACGAGAACTGCGCTCATACCGGAGGTGATTCACGCGGCCCAGAGCAGGGACATGGGGGGCAGGTTTCTCTCTCTTAATAGACACTGTGTTGTTTTCTGTCCTGTAACGTTCCTAGGCATTCACTGAGCTGATGGGTTGGAGCCAGGCTCCGCGCAAGCTCCCTGCCAATGCCCCTCAGCCCTGATGAACGGGCCGGCGTACCAGTGCGTTTGCTGAAGTCTGAGGATCCCTGCACCATCCCTGAGCAAATTCTTCTCTGGAGTCGCAGACCCCTGCTCTGATGGAATGCAGGGAGCAGAGCAGGTGTGTTTCTAGCAGAGGCCTCAGGATGTTTGCCATGGGAACAGGCCAGGTTGTGGATACAATCAATGACTGCCATAGAGTGTTGCTTACTCTCATGATTTTATCACAAAGCTTGTGACATTTGGTGGTGTTCTTAAAGCCCCAGCTCCTGGAGTCAGGTGATCACACGAGATTCTCCGTTTCCATTAAAACAAAAGTAAGTTCCTAGCCCTTATGACTGCTGAGAAAAGCCCTTAAGCACGGACAGAGGGCCCATAAAAAGAACCCATTCTTTATTGGTTTTTAAAAATCTCATGAAAGTTTAAGCCCATCTCATGATTCTGGGAGGCTGACGTACGACTTTTGGACACTTGTGATTAGCAATACTGGCTCCTCTCTCTGGCTGTGCTCCAAACCAGCTGCAGTTACCAAACTACTTCCAGTTCAGATCTTCCCCCGATGGCATCTGCTCACCTGCTTGCATTGGCATCACAAACACACACAGAAGGAACATCATGGTGAGGCGGTTGCGGGCCCCATTCAATGATGGGAAAAATCCCTTCCTCTTACAACAAAGCACAGCCTATCATAGAATATCAGGGTGGGAAGGGATCTCAGGAGGTGTCTAGTCCAACCCCCTGCTCAAAGCAGGATCAACCCCCAACTAAATCATCCCAGCCAGGGCTTTGTCAAGCCTGACCTTAAAAACCTCTAAGGAAGGAGATTCCACCACCTCCCTAGGGAACCTATCCCAGTGCTCGGTTCCTGCCGCAGGGCCAGGCTAGGTGTCTTGCAGATATTATTCACCATGATGGATGGGCAGACAGGTGAGACACAGGGAAACACAGACACAGAGAGCTGGAGAAAATATATAGATGTGCACATCCTTTCCTCAGTTAGGAGAGCTCCTCCCTCCCCAAAGCTGTCCCAGCTCAATGGCTTTCAGTGGGGTTTAGTGATGGGCCCATCAGGACTGGCGCTAGGGTTTCTGGCACCCTAGGCGCCTGGACATTTCGCTGCCCCGCACGGGTCTCGCGGCTCCCTGACCCCGGGGGGCTGCCCGGCTGCGGCGGCGGCTCCCTGACCCCGGGGGGGGGGCGCCCTGGGCTCTCTGAGCTGCGACAGGCGGCAGCTCGCTGCCCCAGGGGGGCGTGCGCCTGGGCTGCCGGGCTGCGGCGGCCGGCAGCGGCTCCTTGACCCCAGGGGCGGGGGGGCGCCCTGGCTGCTGGGCTGCGCGGCGGCTCCCTGACCCCGGGCAGGGGGGGCGCCCTGGGCTGCCGGGCGTGCAATGTGGCGGGCACTGACTCGGGGCGCGCTGATAGGGGCGCGCTGACGGGCGGCGCCCTGGCCCCGGGGGCACCTTGGCGCTGCCGAGCGCAGGCAGCTGCTGCTGCCGCGCCAGTCAGCCCTCGCAGCAGCGCGGCTACAACCATTTTAAAATTTTTTTGGGGGGCGCCACTTTTTGGCGCCCCCAAATCTTGGCACCCTAGGCAACTGCCTAGTTCGCCTAAATGGTTGCACAGGCCCTGGGGCCCATGTGTTTCCCCCAGACCTCCCTGTTTATGGCTTTCAGATGCCAGCAGGGTCAAAGCATGGACAGAATTACATGGGAAACAGGAAATCCCAAGGCACCGCTCTTACTGTCATGTAGCACTCACGAGCTCCCAGGAGAGGGCACCCGCACCCCACGGGAAATGGCCTTCAGCCTGCTGCTTCTGCAGAAGTCAGTGAGATCAGCAGGAAGGAAGGCCCCAAGAGCAAAGATACCGTGAACCCCAAGGGGGTCTGGTAACCAGAGTAAGGGACGGATGGGGAGCCAGGACTGCTGGGTTCTGTTCCTGATTCTCCCCTGCCTTGCGCCTTGTGTCACCAATGTGCTCCTGTGCAGAGCGAATGTTAGACACAACCCGGTAACAATAGTGTAAATGACACTACGCAACTTGGGAGAATCTGGCCCCCAGGGTTGCTGACCCTGGCAAGTCATTTCCCGCCCCCGTGCCTTAATTTCCCCATCTGTCGCCGGGGAAATGAGACTGCCCCACCTCCATGGGGACAGGCCTGGGGCATCACTCATTAACGTTTGTGATGCGCTTTGAGAGCCTGGAGCATCTGTCTCTCTTCAAGCGCAAAATATCATTCATCAGTGATGCCCCATGCCCACATGCCTCAGTGCACCGACCCTCGCCCGCAGAAAGCAGCCAGACAAGCCTCTGGGATATTCCCCTCCCTGGATGGAGGAGGCCTCTGATGGGAGAGGCACAGAAGGCTGCAGTTCTGAAAGCAGGGTCTCACCTCCTGGGGATTTCAAGCACTATTATCCCCATTTACAGGTGCGGAAACTGAGGCACACAATGATTCAGCGACTTCTCCAAAGTCCCAGAGCAGGTGAGTGGCAGAGCCAGGAAAAGAACCCAAGTCGCTGGATCCCCTCTTTAATCACTAAACCACACAGCTGGAGAACCTGTCTCCTTAAACCTCACATGTGCCGGGGTGGCCGGCTCCAACAGCAAAGCCAGCCTCAGGCATGTTCAGTGGAGCAGACTGGCCATGGCCTTGCGCGCTGAGAGGCTTGGTGTCCGGGGTCCCTGCTGCCAGCAGCACAAAGGGCCGAGTGACCCCATGGTTACGAGCTAGAGAATCGGGCAGGCCTCTGGGTATCAGTTACCAAAGGAAGAAGAATGCTACAGCAACTGACGTCCCGGCTCAGCACAGGGGATGCTCACAGGCCCCTCCGGAGCTCCTTCTGCCCCAGGAGCTGAGCAAGCCCGCATACCCCAGGCCAGACACAGGTCCTTTCCACAGCCATTCACACCAGAGAGGCCTCACCTTCGAAGATGCCTTCTGGGGCCCGCTGGAATGGGGGGGCTTCTCGCTGCGTCTTCCCCCAGCTGAGATCTTGTCCTCCTCGGTCATCCTAGAGTGAAGCGCAAAGTCCATGGGAGACATTTGTGCTAGTGACAGGCCCAGAGCCTGATCTGCCAGATCTTGGGGAAAGCATTGAATCCAAACTGCCTGGCTCAGACCCCTCTCCAGACGGAAAGAGGGGAATACCTGGGATTTTCAGTTGTCTCCCAATGATCTCAGCCCATCATGAGAAGAACCATCTCAGAAGGCAGAACCCTCCAGTCTATGAGCACAGGCTCCCGTGACGCTATCTTGAGGGACTTTGCCTCCCAGTTCCCCATCCCATAGGGTAGAACAGGAATGCACCTTGTTTGGACTGGGTGTACTAGGGTAGGGAGTTGGCCTTGTGAATCTACAGCCCATTCTGAAGGGTACAGGCCGGACACCTTGACTTTGAGCTTCACATGGACTGAGCACCATGGATTCAAGCTATGTACAGACCAGATACTGCAAACACAGATCATGCTGACTGTAAGGTATATATGGACCAGGCAGTGGGACTGTGTCCCTTGTGTATGGACCAGATACCCTAACTGTGAGATGCACATGGACAGGATGTATTGACTGCAGGGTGTGTGTATCGACTGGATGTGCACTGATTAGATTCTGAAACCACCAGGTTGTATATGGTCTGGACATGGTGACTACAAGCTTGGACCCTAGCAGGCCAGAGAGCGACCCGTTCACACAAAGGAGACACAGGCAAGAATTCAGGCCCCTTCCTCAAGCGCGCCAGCCTAGGGGCTGCTCTCGCTTCCTTATGGGCCAGGACTGAAAGACAGACCCAGATCCTAGTCTCCTATCGAACCTCCCCAGGCTGACTCAGCAGCAGGCCTGCTTCCTGAAAGGGCTCCTGTAAACACACCAAGAGCAAAGGAGACACAAGCTGTATAGCCACCGCTCAGTACATCCCTGGGTGGGGAGGGTGTGAGGGGGATAAACATTCACAGCTAAACACGGAACATGCCCCAGCGCACACACACGTAAACACACACCTGTGTGCGTTACAATCGCAACATGCACATGGACAAATGTGCCCACCAGATGCAACACGCCTTATCAGGCACATGCAAAAACACACCTCTCCAGGCATGCCTGTCACAGTCGCTCACATGCATGCACAAACCCACTCGTGCACTGATGGGCAACCCCCCCCAAATGCCCACCTCCGGGGGGCTCACCTCTCCAAAGACCCCTGCAACTTGCTCCTCTTCTCTTTCCTCCTGTCCTTCCCTTTCCCATCCTGGTGGGCTGCAGCACCTGGGGCGCTGGGGCCATCCCTGATGCCCTGCTTCCGCTGCAGCTCCGTCAGGCTGATCTCACTTCTGGAGAAGAGCCGGGCGAGTCGCCTCCTGATGCCCCCTTTCTTGGCTCTGGGGGGGTCCTGCTGTGGGAAGCCTGCCTGGTCTTCGGCCCTGAGAGACATTAGCAACCGGAGGGCTAGAGGCCAGTGGAGGGCCCCCCACTCACCCAGCTGCCAGGGACAGACAAGCCTTCCCTCGCTCCTTTCTTAGCTAAGAGCCGGCATCCACGTCCGACCCACCTGGGAGAATCCGTGTGTGTGTGCTGGGGAGGGAGCGGGGAGTAACACCTGCTGCAGCAGTGCTGACAGATCCTGCCGTGCCCAGCTCGGAGCACTGCCAGAGCGGCCCTGGGAGGACTGTGGGGCCCAGGCAGAGGGCCTGTTTCCCAGGGTTGTTACCTGGCATTGGCAATTTGAGCCCGGTCACATGAGCATGACCGCAGCCTGGAGACAGGTGTGCAATGTAATCACCCAGAGAAAGCGGGAAAGCGTCCAGCCAAGGCCTCGGATGGGGTGGGCGGGAGGGTGCCAGGTGTGGGGCTGGAATTTGAGACTCAGTGGCTCTGGGAAAGGATCCAATCTGCTGCGTGTTTGTTTAGAGAACAAACAAGGCAGATCTCAGCAGCCTGGGTCCTTGGGGAAAGTCACCCAGGCACTGACTCAGTCAACAACAAACAATGAGACAGCAAGGGACCGAGCCTGGGACCGAGGGCCCCGGGGAACTGCAGCCTGGCCCATAGATTCACCGTCGACGCACCCCCCAGTTCCACCTTTCGGAGGCTGATCCAAAGGCTGGGGGCTGGATCAGGCCCATCTCTACTAAACAGGCCAGGGGAGATCGAGTGGGTGGTCTCATGGATTTTTTACATCCTTTACTTGGGTAGAGGAGCCCCCTCTAAGGAGCCCCCTTTCCCTGCATTATCAGGAGGGAAAGGGGGGTACATTTGATCATCGCCCCCATTTCCCAGATTTTGGGGTGACTTCCCAAGTCTAGTCTGAGACGCAGGACCTGAGAGGGGGTAAGGGAACCCTGGCTCCCAGCCCCACTCTCATTCGACTAGCCCTGTCTTCCAAACAGCCTATCTCTCATGAAGTGACAGAGCCTTATAACAAATCTTCAGTCTGCTGCTTCTCCATATTCCCCCCGGGTGGTGGGGGGGAGTGGTGCCCTAGATAAAGTCTGAGGAGGGGTCTTTGGGGCATTGTTAATAATAAATAATAACTTACATTTATATATTTACCTGAAGGAGCCTAAAGCACTTTATATACTGATCACTTCATCCAACGTTAGAATGCCACCACCTCTGGGGTGGAGCACAACAGCTGTTTAGCAACACTGCATAACAATTTAGGACAGGAAGTGAGGAGGAATACTGTATCCTTTCCAAATCCTAGGGGGATTTCGGGCGGCAGCCTGCAGTTTCCTGAGTTGGAATTTAGCCACAACAATGGAGTTAACATCTCCACGCAGGGAAGAAGTGCCTGGGATATTTTATGGCCATAGCTATGCAAAAGATGGCTCCTCCCACAGCACTGCACCCGCTCATGGAGGATGGGGCACTGGCTCAGCACCCACTCACAGGAAACAGACTCACCAACTTCAGTGTCTGCTGCCATGTGGGTCTCCCATCCAGGGGCTGAAACCCAGCCCAAGCCTCCTTAACACATAGCACCGGAGCGGGTCACACCCCAGGCTGATGCTATTGCACACTCACTGCATGGAATGACCATGTGGAAATTACCCCATGGGTGCAAACCATTGGATCTCAAAAATCGGGGTGGGGGTGGGGACTGGCAGCACGAAAGCCCCAGAAAATGAGAGCTAACAGGCCCCGGTTAAGGCGATCCAGCTCCCCGGGGCCCCTCTAGTGGACCCCACCCCTTTGCCAAAGCTCTGCCCCAGTTGGAGTAGAAGCAAGGCCCTGGGAGGCCTGTGGAGCCCAGGCAGAGGGACCAGTTACCAGGGCTGTTACCTTGAGCCCTAGGACAGGGGTCCCCTAGGGACACCCCACATGAGAGCCATCGGCCGAGCTTGTAGGGAGTTTACTACCACACCACTGTCGGGAGGCTGGGCTTTCCCACCCCTGCACTCCCCTGTGCGTAGGCTGGGGCTTGCCCTAAAGGTGGAGGATTTATCGCCCACCCACCTGAGCAGAAAACTCTGCATAGCATACCAGGGCCCTGCCAACTTCACCCCTGCAGGGTGACAGCAGTGAGGACACCCTCCCAGAGAAGTGGGTGTGGTAGCAAACAGCTCATTGAGATGAGTGATGCAGCTCAGCCTTCTCAGAGCTCTTGGTTCAGGCTCTCTGCGCACTCAGGAAGCCACCACTGCACTGGTTATATTCATGTCACAGCTTCAAGTTTTTCTTTGCCTCCATGAGGGATGGACCTACCACCGCAGCCATCAGACTGACCTGGCACTACTGACCCAAGTCACCTTCAGCAACCCAGATGGGAAAGACCCTGTTGGTCAGTGTCAGTCCTCTGACCCACCCAGAGCCTTGCTAACCTCTCTGGACTCATCCCTGCTGCAAGTCCTGGGATGGGGCTTGTGAGCCGTGGCCTCAGTCTGTCACTGAGTCCCTGAATTCTGTCCCAGAAGCCTGAAGAGGGGCTGAGAATCCAGCTGTCACGGAGTGTGGGGGAGTCCGGCCCTGCACCCCTCTTCCTGGGACTCACAGTGACTTTTAGCCAGCCAGTAAAACAGAAGGTTTATTGGACAACAGGAACACAGGTTACAGCAGAGCTTGCAGGCACAGTCAGGACCCCTCCATCGAGTCCTTCTGGGCTTTCAGGGTGCTTGGATCCCAGCTAGGATACCCTGAATTCTGCCCACACAGCCCCAAACCGAAACTGAAAACTACTTCCTTCCTGCCAGCCCCTTCCTTTGTCTACCTTCCCGGGCCAAGGTGTTGACCTTTCCCCCCCCCCTTACCTAGCTCAGGTTACAGGCTCCAGTATCGTCCATCCTCTGAAGTCCTCCCCTGCTCTCCCATTCCCCAATCAGACAGCCCCTACTCCATCACACCAGCTGAGAGATGGAAGGAGCCAAGAAACATCAGGAGGCCAGGCTGGGGCTGGGGTGGAGGCCAGGCTCCATACACCCCAAAGGCAGGACTCAATGGGGGCTGAATTAGGCTGAGGATGGGCTCCTGAGGGAGGCACTCCCACCACTACTGCTTGGGACTTTCAAAACCAGGCTGCCTCCTGCCCTCAGAGCCAGATCACCCTGGAGCTCTGCTGTACGCGTGGGCAATACAAGGGCATCACAGTGTCTGCAGTCGGGTCACTATAGCCCCATGAGACAAGGACAACGGGCAGCATCTTCTAAATCACTGAAAATCCCTGGCGCTCCTGCAACTGAGTGACCACGGCACTTTAGAAAACCCTTCCCAGCATCAGCCCGAAGCGCTCAGAGCTGGGCTGAGGCTGAGAGTGAAGGACCAGCTGGGGGTCGCCTTCCCCTGAGCCGGGGAAAAATAAGGTGCGAGAAGTCTCTGGAGATGGGGCAGGCCAGCAGGGTGCGGACACCCAGAGCCCCGTGAACTAATGGGAAGTGAATCAGAATCGGTGCAGGGACTGTAAAAGGGAGCTGAACCCAGCCTGGCTGCAGCAGCTGGCGTGTTCTAAGGTGAGACCCACAGCAGCTGGCACTAAGTAAAGGCAGGGTGTGGCTGTGAGACCCACCTAGCTCAGCATACTGTGCAGGGGGGGCAACTGTGCCTCCCTCCCACCAGGCTGAGCACTGGGCACTTTTCTAAAGGGACTGAGCAAAGACACTCACAGGACTGCAGGCTGGGAACTTCCCGCTGCTCTGGACTACAACCCAACAGAGCGTGAGAGTGGGAAACCCCACTAACCAAACAGGACCTACAGGCAAGACGGAGCATGGCTCCAACCCATAATACTGTGATTAACCCAGTTAACCCCGTGATGACCACTTGACTACAAGCAGATTGCCATGGGCTTTCACCAGTGCGGGCTGGGCTCTGAAATAATCCGGTGGTCTCACTTTATTCCAGTGGCTCTACCTGGAGGCTGGCAACCTCTCTCTCCACCGCAGAGGGTTGTGATGTGGGAGGGGGTGCAGGGTCCCCGTGGCCCCTAGGCACATGGGCAGCCAGGGAAGCTCCACACACTGCCCTCGTACCAGTAGGTGCCGTTCCTGCAGCTCCAATTGGCCGTGGCTCCCAGCCAATGGGAGCTGCGGAGCTGGCACTGAGGTCTTAGCCCTCGGTCCCCGCTGCACCGCTGACCAGACTGACCTGACCGGAGCCACCAGGGTCCCTTTTCTCCCAGGCGTTCTGGTTGAAAACTAGATGCCTGGCAACTCTATTGACACCCCCAGGACTGCAACCGAAGCCTGAGCAATGTAGCTTTGCAGGGGTCCCTGTGGCATGGGGCCCCAGGCACTTGCCCTGCTTGCTAACCCCTAACACCGGCCCTGGCTTTTCTATGCAGACAGCCAGTACTTGTGGCACAGGTGGGCAGTGGAGTTTTTATAGCATGCTGGGGAGCTCAGAAAGAAAAAGGTTAAGAACCCCTGCTCCAGACCACGGCAGGGAGATCTGTACTGCACCAGAGCCAGGCTGGCCGCAGCAAATCCACCCTCCTTGTGACAGACTGAGCAGATGCCAATCTCAGAGATGACTCCTTCTCCATGCCCCGCTCGCTGCCCTGGTCTTCCCTGTTGGCCTGCGTCTGCCCTGGCACTGGCTGCCCTCCCAGCACTGATGTATTCAGTAATCACTCCGCCACCGTCTCCTCCCCGCTCCGTTCTGCACTGGCTCTGAATCTGAACGCACCGCCTCCAGGTCACAAGCGTTGCGGATACAACCCCAAAGGCTGGACCCAACAGTTCTAACGTGAACCACAAGGAGGCACTGGGGGAATGTCCTTCAAGCCCCATCCTGTAGTGAAATGCTAAGCAATGAGCTATGTGCTGGTCGTGGGCTCCCCGCTTCAATCCCCATGCTGCCCCCCTGACTAATCCAGGGGGCCTGGGAACTCAAACCTGAACTCTGCTCCGCCAGATCAGGTCTGAAGTTCGCCCAACAGGGGGAACTCCAGCTGCAGATGAAGGAAGGGGAGTTGCAGGATGATGTATTAATTTAGATGAAATAACCAGGCTAAAGCTGTCAGCCTCACCCGGTCACTGTCCAACCTTACACGTTAAGTAAGGTCCAGGGGTTGGAAGTCAGAACCCTCTGCCTGCTCAGCCCCCGGCAGACACAGCATTAACAATCCTTCTAACCTTTGATTAAAGATACCGAAAAGGAGGAAAAAACAGTTCAAACCTTTGGAAGGTAAAGCTTTAAACTTAAGTAAGGCGTGCATTTCCGCCCATCCCTTGTGCCCTTTGCTGAGAGCCGGTTTTAGGAGACAAACCCCTCTGGTGTCTGACAGTCTCACATGCTAGCTCCCCTGGGCTGACACATCTCAGCTGCTGCTGAGGCTGAGCTGAGGACGCATGGAGCCCTGCCAGGTGTCTTTCCCTTCTCCCAGCCTCACTGGTTTCTTCTTCATCTCAGGAGGAAGCTTGTTCCTCGAAACACTCTGCTCAGCTCTCTGCAGAGTTATCACATCGGCAGCTGGCAGGCAGCCGTCCAAGCAGGCAGAACTCTCAGCGCGCTGCACCCAGGCAGGAGTGGGAATCAGGGGCCTTTCCCCACTGAACAGGCAGCTTGGAGGAGCCTCCTGAGCCCTGCTCCATACTCAGCTAGGGAAGGAGTCCCACCAGCCTGGCCTGCAGTCCCCACTTCCAGCACCAGCTCTGTGACACAGGGAGGGATATAACTGGTGGGGAAGTCACACTCTTCTTAACCTGAGAGCACAGATGAATCCCTCCAGACCAGCCCCTGGCTAGACCAAGGGAAATAAATGGCTTGTCTACCTCTCACTATCCTCATTTTAGAGGTGGGGAAACTGAGGCATGGAGCACTGACATGACTTGCCCAAGGCAACACAGGAACTGAGCCCAGATGTCCTGGCTCTGAGGTCTCCGGCTTAACCACTAGACCATCCTTCCTCTGGGCCTGATCCTGAAAGGTGCTGAGCAACCTTAGCTCCCAAGGAAATCTGAGAGTACCTCAGCACCTCTTCACCCCACAGTACTAGGCCACAAGAGAGAACACCGGCCCTGATCCTGCTCCCGCTCCCATCGAAGTCCATGACAAAACTCCTGTTGGTTTCAAAAGGGCAGGATCGGGCCCTGAGTGCTTCGTACTGTCACTGGGGAATGATGGGTTAATTCACTCCCGAGCCTGCAGCCTTGAGTGAGTTCTAGGAAGGTCCCAGGCCCTGTCCTTAGACAGCTGGGTACCTGCCTGCCCGCCCACCCTGTGCGCCATGCGGTGGGGATTAGTCACCCAGCCTGCTGGTAAATAAGGGGATTTCTCAGAGCGCAGCAAAGGCGAGAGAGCTTGAGGCTGCTGCTTCCTTCAGCTCTTCCTGTTGAAGTGACAGGCAGAGGGGCTGAGAGGCCAGCCCAGCCTTGCACACAGTATCTTCCCCCTCAGCCAGGGCTGGGGTGGGTCGTGGGGGGGAAGTCAGCAAAACATGAGTCACGCACCCACAAGACTCTTCAGACAGCAGCTGCCGGATGGCGAGAGCTGCCTCTGGGGGAGAGATGCTGGTGGGGGGGGATGTGTGTTATACAAAGGGGTGACACAGTCTCCATACAGCACGGGGAGCCTGTGAGCTGGGGCGACGCCTCCACTTCACAGGGGAACCCATGGAAAACACATTTCATCCCCCATTAGGAACCTCCTGCTTTGGTTGGAGCCTGAGGCTGGGACTAGAATAGGTGTGAGCTCCCCCACAGCCACCGCTCCTGCCCCATTCCCTACAGCGCCCCCTGCTGGGAGAGTCTGGGACTGAAATAGCTGTGAGCTCCCCCACAGCCACTGCTCCTGCCCCATTCCCTACAGCGCCCCCTGCTGGGAGCGCCTGGGACTGGAATAGCTGTGAGCCCGCCTAGAGTCACCGCTCCTACCCCATTCCCTACAGTGCCCCCTGCTGGGAGAGTCTGGGATTGGACTAGCTGTGAGCTCCCCCACAGCCAATGATCCTGCCCCATTCCCTATAGCACCCCCTGCTGGGAGAGTCTGGACTGGAATAGGTGTGAACTCCCCTATAGCCAATGATCCTGCCCCATTCCCTACAGCGCCCCCTGCTGGGACTGAAGTAGCTGGGACACTCCCCCCCACCAACCAGAGCTTTTGCCCTGCTCCCTACAGAGCCTCCTGGAATAGGCAAGTATGTGGGAGCTAGTGTCGTGGTGACACCTTTGTTGCAGCTCCTAGGGGTGAGCATGAGGCTTGTCGCTGAGGTTCACAGCCTGCTCCCTGCGCAGCCCAGAAGCAGCCAGTCACGTGACTGATTCCTGGACACTATCTCGCGGGTGATGTGCTCATACCAGCTGGGCAGGAAGAACTCCCTTCCCTGGGCTGCAATGGGGAACCCTGCTGTTTCCCAGGTTTGGTGAGGAAACAGGAAGCCAGGTCATGAGCAGAGCACTTCCCCTTGGACTTGAGTGGCAACCTCCCTCGTCACCTACTGCATGCAAGACCTCTCACCTCCCCACTTGGTTTGCTCAGCAGTTCTGGAAACACTTCCGAGGGCTGCTCACAGGACCCCCGAGACCCCCAAAACCCTTGACAAACAGATACTCATTGAGTAACCCCACCCCTTTGACGCAGGTGAGCATTGTAACTAATCCCTGGGCAACCAGGAAATTCACATCAACTTTGAGGTCAGAACTGAGATCCCCCTCCTGCTCTAAAAGCACAAGCCCCAGTCATTTGAGCTAAAGAAGAATCCCCAGTAGTTGTCAGCAGTATAGGGTCTATGATACACAGTTGAGCAGGTTTGATCCCAGGCAGCAGAGGGCAGTGGTGCACAGGGACACTAACCAGTCTACTACATTATGCCCATATTACTGGTGGAAAAATCAAGGCACAGAGAGGTAAAGTGACTGGCCCAAGGTCACTCAACGGCATAACCAAGAAAGGAACCCAGGAGATCTGGGTCCCAACACAGTTCCCTCTTCCAACCTCTCCATCATCGACTGCTTGCTATAGCACATGAGAACATTGGTCCACCTTAACCAGTATCCTGCCCCTGGCAGCAGCCACACTCCAGTTCTTTAGAGGAAGGGGGTGGTAACCACGCAACATTGAATGCCAGCTAAAAGTAGATTCCTTTCTGACCCTCGCAGCAATCAGCTGGTACTCTGATGTATGGTTGATTGCTGTTGGCCTGCCATGCAACGTGGCATGCTGGAGGCAGTCATCCACGCAGGCCACACGTCTGTATTGAAGTTGAAGAGGTGCCTGACAGGCTATATTACTGCCTGGTGGCCAAGCCTTGACCACCTGTGGCTGTGAAGAATCTATTGGTCAGTGGTTGGGGATGTTGGAGGAGGGGACCGCTGGCCTGAATAGAGCTCAGGCATCCCTGTGGAAATACAGCTCCCCAGAACTTACTCCTTGGGTAGCCGAGGCCTCTGCACAGACACATGGAAACCAAAAGGTCCCAGAAAACAGGTTTGTTCTTCAGAGAAATTTGTAAAAGTACGAAGGCAGAAAGTTTTATTGACTAGAAACATTGGAATCTTGGAATCACAACCCCCGGCCCTGGCCCCTTCCATGTTCCCGGGCGTTTCCGATCAGCAGACGTTTCTGCTGTGGCACCTGAGGTGGGGTTTGTCTGCTGGCTCCAGAGGGGTATGTGACTCGCCCTGGCTTGCAGGCTGTAGAGGGAGCTCAGTGGGTACCAGGGGGCAGGGAGTGGAGGGCCGGGCCTGCAGCTAGGAGGGATATAGAGGATGAAGGGTATCAAGAGGTGAAGAGGCAGGGGGCAGAACGCAAGGGGGATACAGGAGTGAAGAGTAGCGGGTCTAACGTGAAACACGCTGGCAGGCTGCTGGCCATGGAGGGTGCTGGGGAAAAGATGCGAAGGAGCTATGGGGTGAGGAGACACATCGGTGAGTGGGGAGCAGGAAAGTAGTGGGGTGTCCCATGGGGTGATCTGGGTTGGAGGGCCCAACCTATCCCATAGGGCTGGGCAGACATCCCAGGGGGGGCTGCACTAGACAGAAATCTAGCTGCTAACAGGTGCAGAACGTGGGCATGGGCTAAATGTCCCCCCACACCAAGTGCCACCTTCCTGCCCCCAGGATCAGGCCCTCGCTGGCCCCACTTTCTCACGCCCTCCATGTCGGCACTCTACGCCTGCAAACGGCCCAAGAAATACACAAAGGCCCCAGCCAGGGCTGCAGCCGGCTGAGAAAGAAATAAAAAGACCAGGGCACAGACAAATGCGAGGACGGTGGCTCCATCAGGGATACCTGAGAAGGTCACAGACCAGGAAGTGCGTCATAGCCCAAGATCGGTGGTGGGGGGAGGCACATGAGAAGTTAAAGCTCTTTCCATAGGCCAGGCTGGGGTCCCTGGCTCGTACTGAGTGCAGCTCCCTGCCCCACATGAGGGGCACTGGAGAGACTAAAGCTTTCTATAGACAGGGTGAAGTCTTGCTCCTATACACCCCCACCCCACAGGCAGGGTGGGGGACCTGAGAGGTTAAAGCTCATTCCATAGACCAGAGAGAGGAGCCCCTTGGTTTGTACCTTCGAGTCACTTGGATTGCGCTCCCAGGGGCTGTGGGCACGACCAGACGTGGCACTTGGAGGGTTCATCGCAGATTCCCAGGCTGTGACCCTGGAGGTCAGGCGAGGAGACCGCAGGAACCCCGTTCGGGCACTGAGGCTGCTTTGGAGCTGGGATGGGCTTGGCGGATCCCAGGTTTTGGTATCTCTATACAAGGCCTGGGGCCCGGAGGCTGCTGTGGTGCTGAAGGAAATCAGGTCCCACGGGGATGGCAGAGCTGACCAGAGTTGGTTCCTGGCCAGCCCGGGTTTCCTGCCACCCAAGCCTCCTGGTGGGCATGGTAGGGAGATAACCCAGACCGGGCAGACCGGGCAGCTCCCGAGTTCTGGGACAGAGTGAGTCTTGGCCTGCACCTTACCCGTGGCCTGGAGAGAGATCCCAGGAACCCAGGGAAGGGCTGGGCTGGGCTGTCCATGTTTACCCTGGATCCCTGCAGGGCGTCCTACAGGCCCTTAGGCTGAGGGTGCTGCTACGGGGCTGGAGCTCATTTAAAGCCCAGATGTCAGCCTGCCCGGTCAGTGCTGAGACTGGGGAGGCCAGTGAGAGAAACAAAGCCCCCTCCCAGCACTGCCTGCAGAGCAGGAGGTGATAATCACAGCTCCCTGGCACCCACTTCACCCTGCGGACACATCCATGGCCCCTATCAAAATCCCAGGCTTCTGTACCCCAGCCCAGGCCCTGGCACCATGGGCTGGGTTGTGGGACCCGGACGGGAAGCTACAGAGCCCACGGGAGTCTGTAAGGGCTTCGTCGGTTGCCTAGCCCTGGCCCAGAGGAGGCCAGGAGACCATAGCTAACCAAAGGCAACCAGTGGGCATGGCATCCAGTCCAGTCCCAGCAGAGCGAGCAGCTCAGGCCGGCTGCAGTGGGAAGGCTTCCTGCTTGACAGAGACACTGTAGTGGGGCAGGGGCAGGAGCGGCAGCTGTTTGTGGAGGCCAGGCGAGCAGGGGCCCTTGTCCCTGGGGAGCTACCCACGCCTGCCTGTCTCCAGCTCCCTCAGGATGAGATTCTCCAGGAGCCAGGGAGCCCGGGCGGGGTCGGCCCCTTCCCCCTCCAGGCGCTCGGTGTCCAGGTTGAAGTCAAAGTGGTCAATCATGGCGTTGAAGTGGCTGAATTGGGCGGGGGGGCCGGCGGCACCAGGGGCCAGCGGGCAGTAGCCGCGGCAGTGCAGTGCCAGGCTGAAGGGGTGGATGTAGGTCTTGGGGCAGCTGGGGCAGCGGTGCGGGCGCTTGCGCTCGTGCAGCCGCTTGTGCAGCTTGAGGTGGACGTACTGGGTGAAGCGGCAGTGGCACAGGTGGCACTGGTACGGCCGCTCGCCCGAGTGCAGCCGCAGGTGGGTCTTGAGGTTGCTGGTGCTGCTGAAGCGCTTGTGGCAGACCTGTGGAGGGGCAGACGAACTCGTGTCAGACCCACAGCTGGCTGCCTGCCAGCCACCACAGCCCCCGGGCTCAGCCCCCAGCCTGTCCCCAGGCATGGGCCTGCTGCAAGGATCAGCCTTGCTGGGGGCGACTCCAGCCCAGTCAATGGAGCTGGGCTCACTCAGCCCAGGGTAGAACTTGGTCCTGTGCCTTGGGTTCAGTGTCCAGCTGAGTCCTCGTCCCCCTGACAGCCATTATCCACCCTCCCACTGCCCAGCAACCAAGTCCCCCCTGGGTCTCTGCCCCCCATGCTGATGCCATTGCTCCTGCTTCAATACCACTCCATCAGGCTGCCCCAATGGACAGTGCCCCACATTCTCAGACCTTAGAGTCAACTGCCCCCACGCCGCCACGAGCTCCGATGGACCTGGGGGCCCCTTTTCCAGCACCGGCGCCTTTAGCAGGAGGAAGGAGGGAGCATCACCTACCAGACATTTGTGAGGCTTCTCGCCCGTATGCACCAGGTGGTGCTTCTGCAGGTGAGCCAGCTGCGTGAAACACTTCTTGCAGATGTGGCACTGGAACGGTCTCTCGCCGCTGTGAACTCGCAGATGGACCTGCAGGGGGCAGGGCAGGAGTGGGGAGGGAAAGAAAGAAAGAAAGAGCGAGCATGGGAGGAGGTCAGGGGTTTGAGAAAAGCAAGAGATCAAAGGAGAGAAGCAAAAGACATTTCCATTAGGCGATGGAGCCTCTTGCTCCGACAGGCGACTGTCCCTCTGAGTTGGGCTCCCCTCATCTGGGGGATGGATGAGCAGGGATAATGGGGGAGCCTCCCTGACCAGGAGGGAGGGCCCTTTCCTGGGCTGGCTCTTCCCTCCTGCCTGGAACTTTTGGGGCAAGACGGGGAACATCCTGGCTCCCCTCATCCAGGCTGTGCTGTGCTAATGAGAGAGCCTGGGAAAATTCTCCTGCCATGAGATCCAGGTGCCAGCTCCAGGACAGGGAGCCTGCCCCGAGCTGCTGAGATAACACAGGGGAAGGGCAAAGACATCTGAGGGGACTCTAGTGACGTCCTCCCAGACCCCACCCGTATTCATCATGGGGATCCTGATCAGCTTGAAGCCCACCCATGAAACACGATCCTGGGTAGCCCAATGTCTGGCTATTAACATAATGGAATATCTTCAGCCACAATGATTTGTGACTGGGAGACCTAGAGGGTGGGTGAGACGTGACTCAAAAGCAGTGGATCTCAAACTTTTGTACTGGTGACCCCTTTCACATAGAAGCCTCTGAGTGTGACCCCCCCTTATAAAGTAAAAACACTTTTTTATATATTTAACACTATTTTAAATGCTGGAGGCAAAGCAGGGTTTGGGGTGGAGGCTGACAGCTTGCAACCCCCCCATGTAATAATCTTGTGACTCCTTCAGGGATTCCCAACCCCCACTCTGAGAACCCCTGCTCTAAAGCTGCTGAGAGGGTTTGAGACTGACTGATTAAGGAAGATGCACAGGAGGGTATTTACCAAATGAGGAGGTACTTTTCCTCCATAGTACTCAAAGCAGAGGTGAGTCAGTATCATTATACCCATTTGACAGATGGGGAAACTGAGGCACAGAGCAGGGACGTGACTGGCAGGTAGAGTCAGGAATACAACCCGGGTCTCCAGACTCTCAAACTAGTGCCCTAGCCACTAGACCATGCTGCTTCTGAAGAGGCTAGCAGGAGCATACTGATGTGGGTCAGGAGGGGCGAGGCTGCTGCTGACAGAGGAGGGTGGGAGAATGGCCTGAGGTGGTCCTTTGGTACCTTGAGGTTGGAGAGCTGCCCGAAGCTCTTGGCGCAGATGTTGCACTCGTATTTGATCTTGCCATTCTGCTTCTTCAGAGGGTAGGGCACGGGCGTGGTGCCCAGGCGGCTGGCCGGCGGGCAGAACTTTGGTGTGCTGAGGTTGAGGGCATCCAGTGGGTGGGCAAGCAGGGAGGTAGGTTTCTGTTGCTGAACTTCAGTGGTATATGAGGTGCCCCCAGCAGGGGATGAATACTGCTTTGGTTCAAAGTCCAAGCCTGGAAAGGAGAAAGCGCCGCTTTGGAGGGAGATTAAAACATCCTGTGGCTTCTGGAGCTCGTGGGATTCCTGTTTTCCATGAGGTAAGACAGTTGCGTAGAGGCCTGGGGATGGAGATATCCCATCTCCCTGGGCACGGGCGTATACCTGCGATTCCTGCGAAGGCAACCCCAAGGAAGGGACTTCCCCCACCCTGCTCATGGGCGGTGCTGGCAGGAAGGGCGTGGCATGGGGAGGCAGCGCAAACCGGTGGTAGTGGGCAGGGATGGTGCCGTAGGCATAAAGATATGGCTGGGGCAGGTGGCCCGTTGGCAAATACAGAGGGCAGGAGGGGTAAAGGCTGCTGAGGCAGCGCTGCAGCTCCTTGCACAGTGAGGTAGTTGGGCCATACAGGCAGCAGTTGAAGACTGGCTGGTTCCTGGGGCTCGCGGCACTTTGGTGTGGAGGGCTGGACTTCTCGGGCGCCCCTTCCTTGCCAGTGGCACTGGGGAAAGGGCTAAGCCCCAGGGACCACTGTTTGGCTTCCTGGGGGAGCTGCCCACGCAACGCCATGTGTCGGCATCTTGCTGGGCTCGGCTGCAGGCCTCTGTCCAGCGCTTCCACATCAATGCTCTCATCTTCATCGCCCTCTGCCACCTCCTTGCTCTTTGTGAGCTTAGCTGTGAGGTTTGGGTTGGCGGCAGAGCCCCCGTGTGGCAGCTGAGGCCCCGGTGTGGTGGGAGCTTTTGCGGTAGATTTCCAGATACCATCGTGCTCTGGAGAGAAAGAAGCAAGCACACGTTACCACACAGTCTGGGTACTGGCTTTGCCAGGAAGTGTCACTGGCAGGGTAATCCCACCCCTACCCCTTCCATCCAGGCACTGTGAGTGACTGTTGATTTACCTGGCTGTTTATTCGTATCCTATCCTAGGCTCCCATCCCAGGCTCCAAGTGCCTGAGACACTTTAAATGCAGACAAGTCCTCAGAGCCCTGCAGCTGAGCCTGCCGTATAGACAGAACCCAGCTCCTGTTCTGAGGCAGTTGAGTTCCATCTGGTGGAAATCCCATCATCGCCAATGGTAATCTCCCAAGACCGCAGGTTGTGGGTGAGATTTCCACCCTCACAGGACCAGCTGCACCCCTCACGCCTTTCACCAGCGTTAAATTCACTTTTCAGGACAGTTCCTCAACTGGCCTGGAGCAAGGCCGATGACTAGAGATGGCCAGAGATTACTAGATTACTAGAGATGGACAGGTCAGTTTGGGTGAAATAAGGATTGAACTGGCCCAGACTCAGGCTGAGCCCTGATTGGAAGATCAACATTGGTTCAGCGAAGGTTGTCTGTTTCCCTGGAAGCAGCTGTGCATATGCACGGAGAGGAAAGCTGGGCTGGAAGCCTGCGCCCTTCAACTTTGCCTGCTCCCCTGTCACTCCATCACCTGGGGGACCAGACCTGCCCCTACTCCTCCCTCCCTTGCAGAAAACTTACCTGCACTTGATGTCCCTCCTCTATTTCACTAGGGATCAGCTGGCACCTGGAGCTCACCTCTACACCCACCCACAATCAAGGTTCAGGGCTGGGCTGGCACCCAGTCACTGCCCCAGTGAGCTGGTGCTCCTGTAATCAGCTGAGCTCCAGAGCAGAGTATGCGCTATCCATGGGCCTGGCTTAACTGGCAGGAGTTCTGTGCGAACACAGACATGTGCAGGATAGCAGACACATGTGCACAACCCCACACGCCAACCCCTCCTTCGGGGCACAGCCCCCTGGCATGACTCACCCTCCCTCCCATTACAGCCAGATTCTCTCTGGGGCTGCAGTACATCTCAGATACGGAGGCACACCAGCCACCCCAAGACCCCACCCCCAGATGCTCCTCACCGAGCTCCTCGGCCAGCTCTCCCGGCAGTGGGCACTGCAAGCGCTCAGCAAACTCGTGGTTGTACCATACCAGGAGCTCGGCACCTGTCACAATGGGCTTCAGGGTGTAGAAGTAAATCTCCAGGCCGTTCTGGCAGGCCACCAGGTTCTGGGCCGGGGAGTCAGGGGTGGGGTTGACGTAGCGCATCCAGTTACTGTGGCGGGGGTCACAGGCGTCGATGAAATGGTGAAGCTCGCCCCGCGGGGTGTAAATCTGTAGGAGGCAGAAGGGAAGAGACAGTCCAGTTAGCCACAGAGCTGGGGGCGCTTAGCGAAATGAGCATCCCCTGCCAGTGCATCTGTCAGGAGGTTTACGCTGCCTCTGGAGCCTCCTGGGTGGTGCCCACTAGATTTGTCACTGATGGTGATGGGCTGAGCTGTAGGGCACAGGGTCACCTAGTTTTGTTTAACAGACACTGGATGCTGAGGTAGAGAGGAGGGAAGTGACTTGCCCCGTGTTAGGTCTACATGGGAAAGAACCCAGAAGTCCTGGCTCCCAGCTGCAAGTTCAGCGAGCTCTCTCCCAGAGTCAGGAAAAGAACCCAGGAGTCCTGACTGTCCCCAGCCCGGAGTTCCATCCACTGGAACACAGCTGCTCCTTTTGCTTTCACATAAAGCCAACCGCTCGCTGCCAGGGGTCAGCCCCAGAGGACCTTCCGCAAAAACGGGTCCAGCTCAAAAAGCTTGTAAGAACCAATGTTCTGAGCACCTCAGCTGTGGAGCATCTGCGCCGTGACCAGCTGCTGAGCGTGAGGAGGTCCCAAGTACTTGCCACACCGTCTGTGATCTCTCTCCCTGTGGGGTTCTCATGAGTCACTACCGGAGGACTGGGCACAGGAGGAGCTTTATCCCAGCCCCTGCTGACATCACCCCACGTGGGGAGAGTTTTGGTTTCAAACTCAGCAGCCTCGACCTTTTCCTCTGTGGCCTTTTTGGCACCAGGCTCAGTTCTGCCTCCCGGCAGGAGGGCTTGGGCATAGCCCAGAAACCGTTCCCCTTGCCGCTCTGGGAGGCAAACAGCTGAGTGCCGCCTGGTGCTTTGAAGAGCAGGAAGAGCTGACAAAGGCCGGAGGGCTAAGTACAGGCTGGCTCGCAGCCATGGGATTATTTCCTTTTAAGAAACAAGAAAAACGAACCAAAGCAAAAAAAAAAAAAGAAAACCCAAACACTCCCCAGCAAGCACTGAGGCATGCTGACTGCCACCCGAAATTCCCAGCACAGATGGGAAATGCAGAAAGGGGCTTTTGCTTGCAGTCTGACCAGCAAAAGTTCCCCTCCTCTGGGCACGGGGAGGGGTTACTCTGTGTAAATAACCTAGGGCAGGGTTGTCTAATGGTGAGAGCACAGGACAGGGATGGGGGAGGGGGGCTCCTTTTCCGAGTTCTGTGCTGTGCCTGCCAGAGTTGCATCACTTTCCTGCTCCATGCCTCAGTTTCCCCATCTGTAAAGGAGGGCTAGCCATACTGCTCCACCTTGCACCGGGGACTGAGAGACTTAATTCCCTCATGTATGTAAAGTGTTTTGAAGGAAGGTGCAATACAAGAGCAAATGATCACTCAGAGGACGTCGGTCTTGTGGGCACAGGGCGTGACCCCAGCTCGGGCAGATGTTCCAAGCTAGTTTTAGCCCCAGGGACTGGAGCAGTGAAACCGTGGCAGCCCTTCAGCACAGGCTGGCCCTGCAAGCAAGGACCTGGGGTTTGTACTGCCGCTGAAGCACACCCGGCTGTGGCTTCCTGGCTCTGGAACCAGAGGTAGCTCGGGTGTGGTGGCTGGAGCTGCAGACACATCCTTAACCAGCAGCCCCTGGATGGACTCCAGACCCTGGCCAGGTGAGGGGCTCTGGTCAGGACACACAATGGCACCCAGATGTGAAGCATTCTCCTCAGCCACTGTCTGCCCGACAGCATGCTGGGGCATTGGTACAGCACCTGCTTGCGGAGACACTGCTTCCGGCAATGCTGTAGAGCGTTCCCTGGACTCTTCCCTGGCAGCCATGAGATCCCAGCCTATATGGCTACATGAGCGGAAGGCAGCGCCCCCAAAGGCCCGGCTATGGCGCTGGGGGACCAGACTGGGGATGGAGGCAGAGCGCTCTGGAGATAGCAAAACCTTCCCGCAAGGAGGTTCCCTGATTGGAGTGTCTTCCAAAGACTGCGCCAGAGGCAGGCCCACGCCGTGCCCAGCTCTGGAAAGATGCCAGTGACACTCTCTCCCAGGCACTGGCCCCCTCGCTGAGCCAGCCTGACCCCAGGAACCTGGCAGGCGACTGGTAGGAGCCATGGAGTCCTGGCCTAATAGGACAGGCTGGGGCCAGTGGAGCTGAGCAGGGCTTGGGAGGAGCAGAGGGCCTGGCAGAAGCTGGCTGTCCCAAGCCTTCTAGGGAGGGTGCTGCTTGTCTCCGTTCCAGGCACCCTTGGTAGCTGACTGTTGGAGCAGTCTTCTGCCCCCGCAGGAAGCCGCCTGCTCTGGCTGGCTACCAGGAGCAGAGAGACGTCTGGGAGGAAGGCTGCACAGATAGCCCTGAGCAGTGGGTGAAAGCCCTCGGAGGGGATGGCCTTGGGGCAGTGGAGAACACACCGACTCCGTCACCCTCCCGGCTGGCCTAGAAGGGAGCCGTTACTCACTCTCCAGAAGTGCTTCCTGTCTGCATTCTTTGGCACGTTCTCTTTGGTGTAAACCTCCCCGACCAGCGGCCCAAAGCGCGTGCCCGGCGGGATGTACTCTCGGCTCAGCACCGCCACCACCTGCAGGGGCACCAGCATGCAGTCAGCACCGGCCAGCTCTCCTCCCACACCTGGGAACAGGCTCCAGGGAACATCCCAGAAGCCTCCTTGGATCCTGAATCTTTACTCCCCACTCCCCTGTGACAGGTCTCGCCATCACCTCCAGTGCAACCCAGCTGAGGAGACCAGATTTTGGACAGCACGGTGGGAATCGGTCTGGTGTTAATTAGGCCAGGGCCCTGACACGTTATTCCCTAAACGGGATTAAGCAGATACTTCATGGCGGAGGGAAATCAGGACAGATCAGCCACGTTAGACTGTGAATGAAAGTTCTTCCGACTCCCATCAGAGTGTCAGGAACTGGCTCCTGCTGTCCCTTCCTGGGGCCAGAGCCTCCCAAAGATCCCCAGAGCCCCCCCCAAAACACTCCAGTCTTGCTACACCCAGAGACACCTTCAGTCCTGCCGTGAGGGGAGACGGCTGCACACAGGGCAGTGTCTCTCTTCCAGCAGGCCCAGAGACAGGCCTGGGCTGGAACAAGCCGGATCTGGCCTCCCCCGGCCCAAAGGCTGGTGAGATGCAAGGGCTGGATGCAAACTCTGCCTGTGCGACCGGGCCAGGAGGAATTCCAGCTGCCAGCAGGCCCACACTGCGAGGGGTTTGGACTGGGATCTGGCCACTCGCACCTGTAGCTGGCTCATCGCAGGAACGCACCCTCTTCTGCCTCCTCCCGCTGGGCAAGGGCAGGCACTCGTGGCCTCAGCATCGGCCACCAGCAAATGCAGCGTCTGTGCAAGCGGAGCCTGCAAAGGCAGCTGGCGTGGGGAAAGCTGCCCCTCCGGCCTAGCAAACGGGCAGCGTGGGAGTCGAATCCCCTCCCTTTGCCGCACTCTCCCTCTGGCTCATTCCTGACCAGCGTCCCGCCCTCTCCTGGACTGCCCCTGGGTGCACAGAGCGGGGGGGGGGGGGGGATTTCCTCCACATTGGAAGGAGATTGTACAGGAGGGAAGTTTGTCCTCTGCTCTGGTTCCCCATCCCCCATCTCTCCCCTTCCTCCTCCTCCTCCTGCTCCCGATCCAGCAGCACCCCACCCTCCCTACCCCCCAGCACATGAGAGCCGGGAAGAGGAGCAGGCATATGTGTTAATCAGAGCACTCCCCTGGTGGGTTCCCAGCTGCAGACCCATGGATCGGGCAGAGCAGGCAGCGGGAGTGGGGGCAGGGGAGGAGTGGGGGCAGGCTCAGGGGTGGGGGACCAGCAGGGGTCTGGCTAATATCTCACCCCGGCTTGTCACTATGGCTTCTTGCCCCTTCTTTCCCTCTCCACCCCTCAGCTCCCTCCCTGTTCCCCACCAGCCACGTGCTTGTTGCACAATGGGACGGCCAAGCTTGGTCAGTTGCCTCCTTTTAGCCTGGGAACCAGCAGCGCCCACAGCCCATGTGGGCTCCGCTCATCTGCAGGGGGTGAGCACGGCTGCAAGGAGGGAGGGGCACCTGCCCAGGCAGGGGGCAGGGTCCCGGAAGAGGCTGATGGGGGGCCTGCCCCAGTTCACTCCATGGTAATTTTGCCGTTTGACCTGGTTGGGCCCAAGCTGCGTGAGGCTCCCATCAGCTTGGCTTGGCATGCCCAGGACTATCACTGGGTGGCAGAGGAACTCCAGCCCATGGGAGCATCCCACCGGAACCTATCCCAGCTGGGCACATCAATGCACCTCCTGCCCCAGCTGCGTCAGCAAGTCTGGCGTAATACACCAGGGCCTTTCTCCCATGGGAGATGCAGGAAAAACCCAGCCTGGCCTTGCTCGGATCCCAGTGCAGGCCTGGCTAGCTCACCCCTTCCACCCGGGACAGCCTGACCCCGCAGGAAAACCCCAGCCTGGCCTTGCTCAGATCCCAGTGCAGGCCTGGCTAGCTCACCCCTTCCACTCAGGACAGCCTGACCCCACAGGAAAACCCCAGCCTGGCCTTGCTCAGATCCCAGTGCAGGCCTGGCTAGCTCACCCCTTCCACTCAGGACAGCCTGAACCCGCAGGAAAACCCCAGCCTGGCCTTGCTCGGATCCCAGTGCAGGCCTGGCTAGCTCACCCCTTCCACTCAGGACAGCCTGAACCCGCAGGAAAACCCCAGCCTTTCCTTGCTCAGATCCCAGTGCAGGCCTGGTTAGCTCACCCCTTCCACCCGGGACAGCCTGACCCCGCAGGAAAACCCCAGCCTGACCTTGCTCAGATCCCAGTGCAGAACTGGTTAGCTCACCCCTTCCACCCGGGACAGCCTGACTCTGCAGGAAAACCCCAGCCTTTCCTTGCTCGGATCCCAGTGCAGGCCTGGTTAGCTCACCCCTTCCACTCAGGACAGCCTGACTCCGCAGGAAAACCCCAGCCTGACCCAGCTGCTGGGAATGTCCCTGCTCCCTCGCTTTCACTTCCTCTGCTCTCTGCCTTTCCCAGCTCCTTGGAACCTTCACTCCCCCCTCGACTCACACCGTTCCTCCTTTGCATTTCCTTCCTTCCCAGCAGTAGCCCCCGCCGCTCCACCACCACCTTCCCCAGAGCAGCCACCCAGCCCACGTTCCCAGCAGCACAGGAGATGCCCTTCCCCACCCCAACCCCCTACTCTGCCTGTCCCTAGCTCCAGGCGTGGCCTATGCCCTGGGCTGGCGCTAGGCACCTGGAAATCTGCCACCTCCGACTCCCTGGGAATGGCAGCAGGGTCTAGTCTCACACCCCGGGGGTGGGGGATGCACTCAGCACCCCCACCCCTCACCCCGGATTGATAGCTGCCAGGGCCTCCACATGCCCCTGGACCTTTGTGGGGACAGAGGAAGACAAGGTGGCAAGTTCTCAGGGCATTTCCTGGGTGAAGGCAGAGGGTTAACACTGATAGGGTGACCAGATAGCAAGTGTGAAAAATCAGGACAGGGGTGGGGGGTAATAGGGAACTATATAAGGGAAAAAGACCGAAAAATCGGGACTGTCCCTATAAAATCGGGACATCTGGTCATCCTAAACACTGAGGGCACGGGAGCATCAGAGTCAGGGAGCCTGCGAGACATAACCAGGCTGCCCACTGCCATGATGTGCCACCCCACCACCACATGGGCAAACTGCTAGCGGTGCAGGCCTAGGGGTCTGAGCACTGTCGGAAGGGAATGACCCCCCCGGCACACACACCACCAGCTGGGCACCTGCCTCTAGAAGGCCAGGCAGCAGGGAGGAGAGGGCTGGGAGGGAGGGGAAGGTTAATGCCTTGGTGGCTGAGTCTCGCTCTCCTGCTTTGATGGGAGGAAGCAGAGCCCAGAGGCTGTCACTTGGTGAATACCACAGGCAGATACAGCCCTGGTGGGGCCTGCCTGGGAGCTTCCTCCCTTGCAGTCACACTCAGGAGGCTCAGGCGCCTTCAGCTCTCACCGCACCCGCCCAGCCCCTGCTGCTTTCATCTCTCCCCGCAGGAAGCAGAGAGACAGGAGCCGGCCCGTCTGCATGCAGGCCTGCTGGTGTGCCCCCGCTGATGGTGTGCGATAGGAGTGCGTGGCAGATTGCAAGTGATGAGCAGGTTCGATCCTGTCGATGACTGTGGTATGTCAGCGTTACATGTCCACACACGTATGTGTATGTGTGTGAGCATGAGCACGGGTGTGGATATGTGTGAGCACGAGCATGAGTGTGGATGCATGTGAGTATGTGCAGGGGTATGCATGTGTTAGTAGTTCACATGCATGCGTATGAGCACGAACTGGTGTGTATGCACAGTCACATGTTCACTAGCAGGTCCACGTGTATGTTCATGGGGGGGGTGTAGGTATGTGAGAATGTGCACAAGTGTCTTGCAAGTGTGCAGTTTATCTGCCTAGAGGAATGGGGAGAGGGCACAAAGGCTACCTCAGAGCCCCTCTTCTTGCCCCATTGCCTCTTGCCTGGGCCAGGGCTCCCAGGAACAGCCAAACCCTTGGTGCCTGTGACTCACCTTGTGGCTGCTGTTGCACCGGAAGGCCAAGTTTCGGGGTAAGGAGGCTTGTGCGCGAGGGATGTCGGGGCATGTGAGCATTTCGCAAGGCTGGTCCTTCACGATGTAGGTGCATCGTTCCTGGAAATCCACCTCTCGCCATTGCAGCATGGCGCGGAGCTCCCCTCGCATTGCAGCTCGCTCGCTCCCCTCTCAGTCTGGCCACAGCATGGGGGAGCCTGGCACAAGGAGGACAAGAGCAAACTGCTCACTCAGCACTAGGGCCTGGGGCCACGCAGTCACCGGCCGAGGGGGAGGGGCATCACTGTCCCTGGGGGCTCGGATCAGACTCATCAGGAAGCTAGACAGGGGGTTCACACATCACACCCTTCATCCGGACCCGAGTGCAAAGAGCCGGAATCTCCGGGTGTAAATCAGGAGTAATTCCCCTGACAGCAAAAGTTACACTGGGGTAAATCTAGTGTAACTTGATCAGAATCAAGCTCTCCAGCAGAATTACTCACTTGCTGTTTTTCTCTCTCTTGCCCCTCGCCCGGCCTGCAATTAACCACCCTCAACTGCGAGTGGCTCAGTCATCTCCAAGGAACCAAGCTCAGAGATCCCCAGGGACCACTCTGGGGTTGGCAATGGTGAATCTGAGCTATGCAGCATCCTCACCCACTGCTAAATTAACTGGGGTGGGTCCCTGTGGCTCAGATCAAGCGTGGTTGCTTAATAGCAGGTGCACCTGAAGGGAACCAGCTCAGTGATCTGTGATGACATGGGATGGATTTTTTCCACCTCTAACATCCCTGCCCCTAAGGCCCTCTACACCCCTGTGTGTTCACTTCTTTTTAGATCTTCCCCTTCACTCCTAGGGCCAATGGTCACAAAGGAAATGCTAACTGGGATCTCCAGCCAGGGGCTCGTTAGCGCCAGCTAGGGGTGGTCTGCGGTAGTCGGGAAGAACAGCTTGTGCTGTGCAGCAGGAAGAAAACACAAAAGGCCTGATCCCCCTCTGAGCTCGCAACCTTTTTCCAGCCACTCTGCGCTCATTTTGCCCCAGGGGAATGACTGCATAGGCCACAAGGCAATGGAGAATCAGGGCCAAAGAATCTGCACCCTGCAGTGCCAGAACTTGGGCACGATCCGTCATCCACCCCTTTCTCTATCCTGTGTCCATCCCTGTAGACAAATTCGCTTGGACTGATGCTTTCCCCCCCGGCACTCTTACAAGTCTTGGCCTAAAAAGACTGCAAAGGACACTGGAAAGTACCCCAATGCCAGCGGGTCACTGACCCACCATGATGTCTCACAGCTGACGGCCTGCATGGCTAACACACACCATGACATGCAGACACCGGGCAGGAGCATTAGCCCTCGGGACTAGGGAGTCTGAAAACAGAAGCTGTGACTGCAAGCCGATGGAAAGTGCTTGTGGGAACCACCAATGACAATTTAACCGCTGATGGGCGCAGGGCCGGCATGACACAGCTGCCATCTCTACCTTTCTAGCTGTCCAGCTTACACCAAGTGTACAGAAGGGAGGGGGAGTATTTGCTCATAAAAATGAACTCCTCAGATCCATCCCTCCAGCCAGGGCAGGGCTGGTCCATACAATGAAAATTTTCTTCTGCTGTATCCAGTCCTGTTATAACTGTCTGCAGCGCTGGGGCGTGCCCCCTTCCCTTGGGTGGCTATTCCACACTTGTCAGAAAGTCCTGTCTTGACAGTCCACCTCAATTCTCCTAGTTACACCCCCTTGTTCTCCGGGCTCAGATCAGAGACGGTGATTGTCTCTCATGCTCATGCACATGGAAGGGCCAGATATAGGCACCAAAATAAGGTCCATTCAGGCTCTTCTGAAAATCTGTCCCAGGCATCAGTGTTGAGATCTTAGAACTAGCTCTGAGCTTTCCAGGAAATCTATTACCTTGCCAGGCCTTTGAAATAACCACTGGGGGGATAGAACTGATTTTGTTATTTTGGAGTGAGCTTGGGAGCGGACGCTCTTATTGCGAGTAAAAGCACCTCACGTCAGTTCAGGCAATGACAAGTGACGAACCACTTTAGACTAGGTCAGCTTGGACCACGTCTAGGCCAAATCAGTGTGTCCAGACTTGCTCTACCAAGCTAAGTAGAGTACTCAGGAAAAGGGGCAGATGGGGAAAATTCCTAAAGAAAGTTGCTCCGAAATAGCCAGATCAGTGTCTCTGGGGCAAGCCCGTCGTGTCTACCAGATTCTGGGGCTGCCAAAGTCAACTGATTGCAACAGGGAGCAGAACTGAGGGTCATTTTTGTGCCTCTTGTCTGAGGCCGATTCATTTTACCTGCCTCTTTCCAGTCCCGACGTGCCCAGAGCTGGAGGTGGAATCCCAGCTGTGCTCTCTTACCATGATCCCAAATCTTTGTCCCCTGCAGGCTCCCAGGACATTGGGGAGCATGGATGGGGCTAGCTGCATCTCCTGTCACGTGGCCATCCAGCTTTGCTAGCCTGACACCGACTTCCCAGCCAGTGCCTGCATCTCCCTGGGACCCCTCCACACTGGCTGGCACGTGACAGAGTCCCATCGAAGGGAGGAGGTGCAGTAGCCGGTTGGCGGGTCTCAACAACTGAATCTTATTGAGGACAGTGGGCGGGGAGTGGAACTGGCACTAGGGGGCTGCAGCCAAACAGACAGATGGGCAGCAAGAGCCCCCAGGAAATGACACCGAAAGTCAGGTTTAATTCAGTTCTAGGACATGCTTGTTGCCAGCCTCGAGGCAGAGTCACAATCAAATCGACAACAGGACTCGTCTCTCAAACAAATGTGGACTCACAGCCCAGAGTGCTCCCGTCTCTCCCCCAGCAAACAGCCCCTTCCCAATCAGCCTCCCCGGGAGCACGCCCTAAAGCAGCTGAGTGCTTCTGTCAGACCAAGAGGCCTGTCTAGCCAAGGGCGCTCCTCCGAGCGCCTCCCGGCCCTGCATGCCAAGGACTGTCAGATCCAGCATCCCCGTGGACCCTAGCAGGAAGGCGGAGATGGGAACCCAGGACCTCGGTCCTGCTGCTCACCTGGCTGGGGTGCCTGACAGCAGAGCTGGGTCCAAGTCTCGGTCCCAGGCTGGAAAGCAGCACTTACCTGAGATCACCTCCTCCTCCACCCAGCACAGCTGCGGGCAGCCCTCGCCGGCCCTGCCATGCCCCCCAGCCTCCCGCCTCAGAGGTCCTTCCCCATCTCTTCTGGCCCCAGCTGGTGCGCTCTGCTCTCAGGTCCCCAGCATTGGGGTGAGCAGCTCCTGCAGCAGGATCACGGGCAGCAGCCCTCATTCTGACAACCTGTTTGTGGAACGCGAGCTCTCCCAGGGGCATCACGTGCTGGGGATTACCGGGGATTAGCCAATGGCATGCAGGGAGATGGCCCCTCTTTCACCCCTGCCAGAAAAAGAGAGTCCAGATGGAGGATTTGGTAGCCCTCCTGTTAGAATGCAAAAAGTACCAGGAGGAGTCACAAAGAAGTAGGGGGGGCGGGGAAAGTCGCCTTGACCCCTGCATGAACCGGTTTAGTGGGTGGAGGCAACATGGGGAGGGGATCAGGAGAGATCTGTGCTGGGGGGCACCTGGCCTGCTTTGTGGGACCTCAGATTTGGCCTTTCCTATCAGTGAACTGGCTTCAAGCTGGGAAAGACGCAAGGCTTTTCCCAGGACCGTAGTTACACCCACAGGAGTGAGTTTGTGGGAGTGAGGGAGGTCTTCATAATTCCCCATTTTCACAGCAAACGAGACTCCACCTGGCCAGATCTCCCTCTCAATACAACACAACGGGGTCTCACACAGCTGCCAAGGTGAAATGATGGGGTTTATTAGGTTTCCCTGGTTTGACTGATTGATTGATTGATTGAATTAACGATCACTTTTAATGATCTAGGCTCGGTTCTGCAGCAAAATTTTCCAGAGTGCAGCCCAGCAATACGACAATGGCCAACATGCATGCACCTCCGCGGCAAGCTGAGAGCAAAGATCTGGGTACGCCACCCTGTGCGAGCCTCCACAGCAGTCCAGCTGCTGAGATCCAGACCTGGGCTACCCCTGTCTACATACAGCTCCAGAACCGCTTGAGTGCAGAGATCCAGGTAACCCCATAGGCAAGCGCCTCCATGACAATGTGACTACAGAGATCTAGAACAGGGGTATTCCCGCAAGTAAGCACCTCCACAGAAAGCTGCAAACAGCAATCCAGAACTGGAGCACAGACGTGTACAAAGAAATTCATTGATTTGTTTGGCAGGCAGCTTCCTGTCACAGATCTTCACCCAACCGCAAACAGCCAGCCCACCCCACCGCCCGGCGCTCACCCACTAAGGAGAGCAGGTCATTCACACTCCTGCAAACAGCCTTTGTAACAACCATAGACCATCGCTGTTCTGTGCATGCAAGAGAGAGAGAGAGAGAGACCTCACCCCAGGACTTCAGCAAACCACCAGCGACCCCACTCCTTTGATGTGGCAAACACCAGAAAACTGCACAGTACCAGAGTCATTCAGAGCCCTTCTGTTGTTTTACGTCGCTAGGGTATTGAATTTGGTTTCGTGCATTTAACAAATACTACAAATATGGGCCAGGCTTTGGTGGGTGTAAATCAACAGAGCAACTTCTGTGCTGCTTTACACACACCGAGGCTCTGGCCCTGGGTGGGGTGCAGGAGCAACCACTGTTTGGAAGCTCAAAGGAAGCACAATTCTAGTCCCTGCCAGCAGCAGTCACTGCAGGGACTGGGACAGGCCCACGGGCCAGAGGGCAGTTTGCAGCTAGTGCAAGCCAGGCTCACCCAGCAGGGGTCACTGATGGGTAGTGTGTTAGGAGCACAAGCCATGAGGAAGCGTCCGGCTATTTGTAATGCATAGATGAGCCGTGGTGTAATGCAAAGTACATGGCAGAATTTCACTCAATGGCCTTTTGTTCCTCGTGGCTGGTGAACAAGGGCGGGAGTGTGCGAAGGGCTGAGGCCTCAGTGCCCCCGGTGCCCAGAGACGTCAGTGGGAGAAGAACCTGACACCACACTGCACAGGATTGAGCCCTGGGCGGCCCAGGCTGCTTTGGATGCTCCCTGCGGGAGGATTTCCAAAGATTTGGTTGAGAAGGAAGACTGGGAGGAAATATTTCCCCAGCTTCTTGTCAAGAAGGAGCAAACTCCATCAGGGTGAGGCCAGGGGCAGGGCCTCTTCACACCAGAGTCTCAAGCCGGCAGACCTCACCATCCTTGGGAAGGCTCAGCTGGGGCCCTGGGAGTCTTTCCTCTTCTCCTCCAGTGACAAGTAGCAGGGAGCTGGGAAGTTTGCCTTCTACGGGGAGATTAGAGACACTAAATGGGTATCACTCTGGTAGAAGACGGCCGAGGATACCCACATGATCGCAGCCCACGTGTATCTGAAGAGTCTAAATGTCGAGGAAGGATAGAACCCGCCACAGCCAGCATCCAAGGAGGTGCATCCAAGGGGTCTCAATCCAAACGGACTCCAGTGAAGTCGGTGGGAGTCGTGGGTGCTCAGCACCTCTTCAGCTCAAGCCACTGGTGCCTAGTTGAAGCACCCACCTTCTAACAGGTTGGCAGAGGTGTCTCCTCCCAATCCCCCCACCCCACCAACAGCTTCTGCTACAGAATAGGAAACTCACTCCTCCATGGGGCAGTCGCTGAAATTCAGAGCATCACTTTGAAAGAACAGTTTCCTCTGAGCTGCCAGCTACAGCAAAAGGTCTCAGAAGCTGTGACGTCCATTAGCGCTCTTTGGAGCTGGTTGGTTTGTCAGCTCTGCTCCTATTTGGGCTTGGTTCCTCCTGGGTCAGGAAAGTGGATAGCCTCACCTGTGATACCACGGGCAAAGGAAACCAGTCCCAGGTGAGGCTAAGGAGCAGGATCACATGCCCTGATGTGTTCATGCCACACAGAGCTACATTACAGCTGTGCCAGTGGAGCCTGGACATTAAACAGATAGACACGCTGCCTGAGGAAGATGGAAAATGCATTGGGAAAACTGGGCCACAGGCGGCTGTGAGCCCAGAGTTCCTGCACAGTGGCTGTGACAGTGTATAAAAGCAATGCTGGGCTGCTTCCATCGAAGCACCCCAAAGCACTTAACACTGCAAGCTAGGAAAAGGCTGTTAGAGCCATTTCACTGATGGGTCAACTGAGGCACAGAGAGGTGACGTCACATAATGAGTCGCTGGGACACTGTGGTGATGAGAGGGCAAATAAATGCCCTCTTAGATATATAGATTGGATTACACTGGATCCAGGAATAGAGTCCAGAAATTCTTGTAATTCCCCAAATCCAGAAATTCCTTCAGCCTTGCGAACAGTGAGGGTTGAGATTCATGGGAACGACAATGTTTTCTGAATTTTTCTATTCATTTGGCTAATAGTTTTTGGACAAAATGACTTGGAATGGCCCTTCATTGAAGGAGGTGACCGATGCTTTCTCGTGTCCCTCGATCTGCCCAATGCCAGGCATCATGACAGTCAAAACATGGGGAGAGGTTGGCATTGACTCGTGCAAGCAGCACCTTGGGACAGCAGGAACAGGAAAGCTTTTAGAGAATCGCCACTGTCGGGAAAACTAGAGACAATGCAGCAATGCTGCGTCCTGGAAGGTGAAGGAGAAGACAAAACCATGGTGACAGAGAATGTGTTTGTCAGAGACATCTGGACTGGACAGGGCTACTTCACAAAAGTGAAAGGAAACTCTAGGACCTGGTAAAATTATCCCTCCTCTTCCAAACACCCCTGGGCCTAGGGAGGGGGTAAGCATGGGTCCATGTGGGGTATTTGATGAACAGAGAGTAAGCGACTTCACATAGAGAGCGTGCGGCAAACCTGGCAGCAGAACCCTGGTCCTGCAGGCAGCAGAGCTGATGTTATCTGCTCATGCACAGTATGAAAGCACCAGGGCCATGCACAGCATTCTTAATGGCCAAACTTCTCAGCTTGCTGAGAAGCATTGAAACCTGGTGAGCTGGGCATTGGCTGCAGAATATGGGGTCTAGGCTTGAGCTGGAGCTGAATTTGCCATGACAGGCGAGCACATCTTTACAACATGGGGGCCTGGACTACACTAAAAAGTGTTTGCCAGTATAGGTATGCTGATACATTATACTGACAGCTCCTCCTAGTGGAGACACAGCTTATCCTGGCAAAAGCACTCTTTTGGTGAAATCGTGTCTACACAGGGGCTTTTGCCAATATAAAAACATCACCTCCCTAACTGACATCAGTAAGTGTTTTAATGTAGGACCTAGCCTGGGAGCGAAGGCAGGTTGTGCTCAATATGTATCTGTGGTTGCGTTAGGTGCCGATCCTGCAACAAGTTCTTCTGCGCCCACGAAAGGCCCCACTGAAGTCAATCAGGGGGTCTGCCTGCATGGGATTCAGCACAGGATTAGGGCCTTAGCTATGCAGGGAATGTGTGTATTGTATCAAGCATGCACGGAATGATCCAGGTGGGAGCCGCTCTTAATTTAGCCAGGACCACTCCCTCCCTTTAATCTGGTGAACCTTCGATGCTATTAATAACCAATGTTTTAAATTGTGTCTTCATTCACCTCCACACCCACCAAAAATGGAAGATGTTGGGGAAAAAAATTGAAAAACTCAAGAAATTCCAGAACCAAAAACTTTGTTTCAAAATCCAGGCCAGGTTGCTAAGTGACAGCAATGTCATTACCGATCCCATCGGTACATATTTACAAAATCCAAGCGTTTAAAGGGAAAGGAAATGAATAGTCAGGGGCATAAGAAATCTTCCCCCGCCCACGTTAACAAACAAACCAAATAGAAACTAATGCATCTTGCATCACAACTCATGAGTTTCAACTCTGGTCCAGCATAAATATGTCTCTTTTGCAAGTAATCCTAAACTATAACACGACACAAAACATTTCTGAAAATGAAACGTCAAAATGACATCCTAGTATGGGAACATTAACGGTACATATTGATCAGCCCCAGATGCAAGCCCACAAATATCCGAAATAGATAATGTTCTATACTTTCCTATTACCCTATGTACATACCATGAGTCCACTTAAAAAGATCATTCTGGGTTTCACTGTATTCTCAGTTCCAGCAATATTCCCTGGGCTGAACATGAGGAACACAGATAAAAATGGTAACATTTCTAGAACTGCAATGAACATTTTTAAGAGCGTCTATTGGATAACTATAGTCTCAGGAGCCATCAATTATATGGAATTGACCAAAACAGTCTCCTGTCAGTTGATACGCTTATGAGGTAACAATATTTTCCATGTAACAGTATCTTGTAAAAGAAAACACTTATTTACTGAACTCTAGATAACAAGAATAATACTTATAAAACTCACAAACAATTCACAGATCAGAGATAAGGTTGTTGTGCTGCAATGAAATATGCATGTCTTTATACATGATAAAATGATCGTGTCTTCAGCTATTAGGAGGCAAGAGTTAAGATTTATGATGTCCTTAGCTGTTTGTTTCCTTGCTTTGAAGAGCTTGAGTTTTTAAGTGACATGCTGGGAAATCACCCGGGCGTCTCTTAGCAACTTTTGCTGGTTTCTAGGAGAAAGGTATTTAGGCTTCGTGTAGAGATGGGTCTGAACGAACAGCCAGAGGGATGGTAACACCCTCAAACTTCGAGGCAGCTCCGATCTAGGACTAATTTTGCACCTGGTCCTCCTCCTCCTCTTTTTTTTTTAAACTGGCCAGTTCAAAAACCTGAATCTGCGCAGCCCCTGGGCTTTGGGAAAGTTCTGATCCAGATCTGAACTTTGCATCCCTAATAATCAATGCCCAAGGTGAGCATCCCAAGGCTGCTCTGCCTTGGAGCGGTTTGCACAAGAGGCAGGTAACAGCACCAGGAGAGGGAGCTTTCAACAGGAGATTTGGCAAGGGAGACAGAGGCAGAGAGTGAAGGAAGGAAAGCAAAATCGGCAGAGAAAAGAGCAAGAGAGACCCCAGAAGGGCATTGCCTACCTGGCCTGGGCAGCTGCTCCTTAACCCTGATTCCAGAGGCTGACAGAAGGAGAGAGCACCCCAGCCTCTGGGGATTCTCTTTAATGTTATGATTCAGCGGCTGTGCTTGAAGTGAGTTCATTGACAGGAAGCGTCTCTCGTTCAGGGGCTCTTGCTAAATTTGGAGAGGCGAGTCAAAGTAACCTCTGCATCAGCTGCACCATAAGGGAGGAGGAGGTGACAGCTGGGTTCTCTGATAAATGAAGCCCAAGGAAAGGGTCTTCACTCCTCTCTCCTACTGCACCTGCAATCTCTCCTGCCCTTGGGAGCCTTCCTCATCCAGTGGAGGAAAGGACCACCAGCTAGGAATCATTTTTCCCTAGTCCATTCTGTGCTGGGCTCCTCTCCCTAATGCCACCAGCCTGTCAGCCACTCGAGCACTCCCCTCCGGGCTCTGCCAGCCCTCTCTTTGCCTTGCAGGTGACCAAGAGGAGCACCCCAATCCCCAAGTCCCTTAGAAGCACTCTCCTGTGACATCCAGTCCCCGACACTGGCTACTCACAGAGCTCCCAGCTTCTGTGCCCCCAAAGGAGCCGGGTACCCCTGCTCCTGCCTCACATACAGCACAAGTGAGCCCGTATAACAAACCAGTAACAGGTTTATTTAAGAATAAAGATTTAACTGGCAACAGGAGAGAGCGCTGGACACAAAAGATTCTGATACAAAATAAAATCGTGCAACTCAAATTAAGGCCAACGTTGATCAATGGTTCCCTTTCATAGCTAATAAAGTGGGATTTCCCCCCTGCCAGCGTTGAGTCTGTTGCAAAGCTGGCTGGTTTCACAGGAACCAGGATCCAAATTGTCATGAAAACAGCCCCGCTCCAGGAGACGTGTCCTCGGGGAATGGCTGCAGAGGGCCGCTCCCCACTGTCTGTTCTACTGAAACAGTCTTTACCCATCAACCCGGGGAACCTGTCTGTTGTAACGTTTCCACCTCCACTTGGTTTCTATCGTTTGCAGTTGTCGGTTTTGCATTAACTTTTCTGCAATGGAGCAACAGTAAACACTTGAACCTTGCATGACATCACTGGCAAACCAGGGAGAAGTGGCTGCTCCCTCCTGCATGACTAGGCCGTCACCGAGTTGTATTTCTCCCCGGTGACTCCTCTCAACTTTGGGGGCATCAGCTTCAGTATAGTCACTTTATGCCTTAACATCATGCCACGATTAGAAACCGTGATAAGTTGCCAGCTTTCAATATGGACCTTACACGTTACCCTTTATGGCTAAACAGCCTGGAAGCAATGTATTTGATGAAGTGAGTTTGTCGGGTCTGAGACGAAAAGTTGTTTGCAAAGAACAGGGGAGCTTTGACAAGGGTTTTGGTGTCACACCTGGCTGGCCTGAACGTCACAGATCTTAAGCAGCTGTAGCTCCCATTGGCTTCAGTGGGAATAGCAGGTGCTCAAAATCACTGATTTTGGTACCTGAAAGTGGATATATTGGCCTAACTTTAGGGACCCAATTTGGATATTTGGAGGCCTCAACCTCTCCTTGCTTCAGCACCCCCATCGGTAAAATGGGTCCAATAACTCTCTGGCGTTGTGAGGCTCAGTCCATTGGTGCTTTGAAATCCCAGGAGCAGAAGTGCTAGAGAAGGGCAGCATGCAAGACTGGGTAAACTCAAAGGACTGGGATAAAGCAGATGACAGAGCATGAGACACGTTACTAACACTCCATCACATCATAAAGGAGACTGGGACCCAGGGGTTAATACCCAAGGGATCTGTATCTAACCCCATTCTCAACTCCACTTTCTCCAAGCTGCCTACCACTCTGGAATCCTGCAGCTCGACGCAGGGGAAGGCACGTTAGGAAGTTTTTCCCTTATGTCCAACCTAACTGTCAGAGTGGTTAAGCACTGGAATAAATTGCCTAGGGAGGTTGTGGAATCGCCATCACTGGAGATTTTTAAGAGTAGGCTGGACAAACACCTGTCAGGGATGGTCTAGATAATACTTAGTCCTGTCATGAGTGCAGGGGACTGGACTAGATGACCTCTCGAGATCCCTTCCAATTCTATGAGTCTATGACTCCACATTAAGGACCAGATCCTCAACCAATGTAAATCAGCACTGAAGCCAATGGTGCGTGCCTGATTTACACCCGCTGAGGACTTGGCCATGAATAACATCACCGGTTTGGCTTGTCCAACGCCCAGAGCCACTGAGAAAGGAAAAACTTGCCCTTCGGCTATCGTCGTCCCATGAGAAGCCTCAGAAGAACCAGTCATGTACCAACGAGTGAGTCATATTCTCTGGGGAAGGCTGTTCCCGGAGGCCAGGGAACCCTGGGCAGATGGGCAAAAGTCCCAGCTCCAAGGAACTCTGTAGAGAAACTAAAGAAGCTGCTGCCTAGAACACAGAGGGTGGGGTGTGCCTGATTCTGGGCAACTACCCCAGGGTGGGGAGGGAGGGCTCAAGGGAAGGGAGGCTGCAGTGTGGTTCAGGAAATGACTCCAGAGACTTCAGGGGAAGAGAGGATGTGGCACTAGTTCTGGGCATCAGTGACTTATGGGGCTTGTTGGGTGTTCTTGGAAAGTCCCTTCACCTCTTCGCAATGTGCCAGCCCATCCATGGATCATGTGGGGCCCTTAGCCCTGGTACTCAGAGAGGTGGGATTCAGGGGATTCAGTGCCGTGAGTTTGATGGTGTGTTTCCCCAGCACAGCTCTCTCTCTGGTGTCCTGTCTCCAAATGTGCCAGCCCCGGCTGCTCCAGAGGAAGGTAGAAGAAACTCTACAGTGGGCAGTTCTGGAAGAACAAGCTCCCCAGGGCAGGTTTCCTTCTGATGAAACATCCCTTGTCTGAACGATGGCTTATTTCGAGGCGTGGTGTTAGATCGTGTTAAAAACTGCCAAGCCCCTAGGCAAGGCAAGGCAAGATTTGCTTTGGGGGTGAGGCTAAGGTATGGCTAAAGCCTAAGCTTTAGGCAGTGTTGGCTTGAAACCCTAGCCCAGGCCAACCCTAAGCCTTGGGGGCCAGGAGGATATATTGCCTGGAAGCAGAACAGACTCTGGCCCCCGGCTCTGAGTCAATCTGGCAGTTCCCCTGTTCCTATACCCCTCCTCTTCCCGACTCATTTTGGTGAGAACCCCCTTCCACTCCTTCCCTCTCTGCCTCCAGCCCCATGGGCTGCTCCTGGCCCCAGACTAATTGGAAGAGAAATAGGAGCAAATTAAGGCTGTGCGGGACCTGGGCCAGGGAGGAGAGTGGAGAGATCGTCCCTCCTCGACGCTTCAGAGAGCTGGGACAACGAGTGAATCAAAGACCTCTGGGCCCAGCGGCCTGGGTCCAAATACGATGGAAGGGATGGAGTGGTCATTCTACACCTCAGGAGTCTGCGCCGCCACATAGTTAACGATGCACCACTTCGACCTTGCCCTGAGCTGCCCAGGATCACCAGGACAGGCAGGAAATTCCCAGCAGGAAAGATGAGTAAAGCCGCAGCTCGTCCACACCTGCACTGCACACTCATCCCATCACAATCATACTCCCCACTTTACCTGCACAGGATCACATGCACACTCACCCCACACACACACACACACACCACGTTACCTGCTCTGCGTGCGCAGCAGTGAGCAGAAACGTTCCAATTCGTTCCAGAGCCATTGTACCCCCTGCCCTGCCCTTGGGAGTTAAGGTTTGTATTTTCCCATCGCTAGGCACACTCAGTGTCCAGTGACAGCGGTTGTGATGGGAAATGCAGAGCTGGGCAGGAGCTCACATGGACCTGTGGTTAATTTCGGAAGGTGACTCACCAGCTGCCTCAGTGACACAGTAACAGGCCAGTTCTTCTTTCCAGCTGGGCAAAATGCAGAAGTCACTGGAGATCCACGTAGCCTCTGCCAGCAGCAACCCTGGACTGCCTCTCTGCTGGGCCCAGATCCATAGAACATGTGGCCAAATCTCGCGATGTGATCGAAAGTCTCATGAGATTTGGTGTTTTTCTTAGCGCCCCAGTGCCTGGAGTCACGTGAATTCATGAGAATAGATCAGTAGGTTTTCAGGGACCATTATGACCCCCTGGTCTGACCAGCGTAACACAGGCCAGAGCATCTCAGGTTTCATTTTACTATGTTTCTTCTCCAATAGCTCCTGTCAACCCTCCGCAAGAGTTTGTCTGTGCCCTGCCCCCAATTCCTCCAAGAGATTCACTCCCAACAGCTCCAGGTTCCTTCTTCCCCCAAAATAGCCCCACCCCACTCCAGCTGGGGCACTGACCTCCGCCTCGCTGCTGCTCCGTACAGCGAGGAACCGCTCGGGGAGCAGAGAGCAGCCAAACTGCGTGACAGCCCAAACTCTCCTGCTTGCCCGGAGTGTCGCTCAATGTGCGACATTCCTGCTGGCCGGCTGGAGTGTGTGAGGCCCGACCTGTGCGTGTGAGTGTCACACGGCATGCCTGACGCTTGGCCGAGCTGGGATCTTGGAGTAGGGGCTCATCCGTGTGGGTTTCCACCCAAAGCCACTGCCTTATTTATTCAGCTTACACTACAGATGGCAGAGGGCACATGGGAATGACTAGAGCAGAGACACAGCATCAGAGCAGCTTGTGCCTGCGCCTCCTGCTTCTCCTGGCAGGAACCATGCAGCCAACGGCTAGAGAGGGAGAGACCGGGGCGTCATCCCCAGCCTGGCTGCTGAGTCTCTCTCCTATTGCTGAAAGCAGACGTCACCCCCAAACCCCATGGCTAGGGGTGCATGAAAGTAGCTGGTGGGAGCCTCTTGAGAGCTAGGATTAGAGGAAACTGATTTTGTTTTTCTGGGGGAAGAAGTTTGGAATCTCTCCTGCATTCACCCTGGCCTGGCTCCTCAGAGTAGGGTAGCGTGGGGGTGCAGCCTTCTCCTTTCCCCTCCTATCGTCTGTGTTACTCCCTTCCCCCTCTTACCCCCTCCTGCTCCTGGGGACCTGCAGATTAGATTTTTCACCTATAATATTACCCTCGGTCCACTGACCTTAATCCTCAATAAGCCATAACCCAATCCTTCCCCTGTAATCACCTTCCATTTATGTCATCAGGCACTAATCCTGCTCTCGCTCCCAGCTGGAGTTCACTCCCTTTCTGCCCCCAGTGAAACAGAAGCCCCCGGAGAAGGAGAATACAGTATCTCTGCTAATGCTACGTTAAGACCAATTAGCTTCTTTGTATCAGGAACAAACAGGGAGTCAATCCAGGCAGCGGGACAAGGGGGGCAGCAACACAGATGTGCTTTTCCCCCCTGCTGGGGCTGCTTCTCTAGCATAATTCCTCAGCAAAACAGAGCAAGTGAGAGCTCGGAGGCTTGACGGCTCCAGAGAGGAGCTGCACCCATGGGGCGAGATGCAGAGTGCCCAGCGTGAGTCACTGGGAATGCAGGAAGTGTGGTCACAGGCTGAGCCAGAGAGAGTTGCCCCGTCCCATGTTGGACCCTGCAGCCCAGCCAGCTCGCTGCTCCCCACTAGAGCTTCTACCTTTCCCTTACCCCAGACACTGCCTTCTCCCAGAGCACATGTGCCATAAAGAGGGAGGGACTACAGGAGATGACTGGGCATAAAGACTCCTGGGATTTAGTCCCAACTCTGCTGACTCACTGTGTGGCCGTGGCTGAGTCATTTTGCCCCTCTCTGCCTCAGTTTCCCCCTAATACTTAATCCCTTCGCCCAAGGATGTTGTGAGGCTTAATGGCACTTGCTTTGTACATATATAGTGCCTCTGATCCCAGCGTTTGCAGACTTTATTTCCAGTTGTAGGGAATGTGTGCAGGGGGGGGCGTGGTATCTACAAGGAGGGTGGCAGTGAAAATTTTGGGAGCCTCTGAGCTGTAAAGTTACCCTTTCTCATCACTCCCTCACAACATCAGAGGGTGCATGCGCACGGTGGGGGGGAATTTGGGCAGTATGCCAGGTATATGCTATTTGAGGGTGCATGTAGAGTTAACCCAAGACTTGCTGTGGCAGCCACCCCTGGGGACACGACTGCGCTCCAGAATCTCAGCTTTCATGTCATAAAATGATATTTCTGGTACAGATGCTTGTAAAGATAACGTGAAAAACATGACCTGGCTGCAACTGCTGCAGCGCCATCTGCACAAGTCTGCTGACAGCCTGAAACAATAGGTCTGCTATGAAGCGCCCCGTTCAGCGCAATGAAATGTTAACTCTGAAACCTAAAGATGTCCATTGAAATGGCAATATGGTTAACTGTTTCACTGCTGGATGTTTTGTGTCTATCCTACAATCCCAAACTGCCTTCCATGCCTTTCCTGATGCAAAACCCACCCCCACTCCCACTATTCCATACCGAGCTTCCCTCACCGCTAGCTGCAATTCAGTTAAACCCGGTCAATGAAAAATATGCAGCAAATGGAGAACGTGGGGACAGCATAAAGGAAGGCCTTGTTTACAAAAACATTTCAACTGCACTGGACTAGTTAAAGCAAAACATCCGCTGAAGTGTGGATGTAGTTAACTGAGCCGAAGGTGTTTACATCAGTAACAGAACTAAGCTGTACCACTAGAAGGCACCTTCCTGCCAGTAAATCTGTGCGTGTGGCTCAGGCCAGAATAAACAACATGAAGCTGCTGTGCTGCTGGGATTATTCTTTCTGACCCTGAATTCAAGAAAACCCTCCCAGTTTTAATGGAAATGCAGCTGGTGCCGGACGTGGGAGCCTTGCTGCAGAGCTGAGCATCTCCTCCTATCTGTCTGTATATTAGCGTGTCCCTGGTACAAGGCATTGCTTAGATCCCACGCTGCTGGGCACAGCAGATTAAACAGCCAGCCTCAGAGTCGCCGCACACAGAGATGTGGAAGGATTCGACTTCGTTTTTCCATTCAGGAATTTCCCCTGTCAGCTAAGGGCCTTCGCTAGATGAGCCTGGATTCAAAATTACCACATGTGCCAAGCCCAGAGGGAGGGAAATATTAAGCCACTGCAGCTGGCACCAGGGTCACGGCTTCTGGCTGAGCTGGGAGAGGGACTGAGCATTGACACATATTCCTCGCAGGTTCTAATCCGTGTCCTGGCCTGCTTGCAGGTGCGGCCATACAGGGAGAGGCCCCGCCTCTTATTAGGGCTGGTTATGCTAACGGGTTTAATTGCACTGCATAAGCGAAGGGGTGGAACGAACAATCAAAAAGAGGTCGTGGGGAGGAGTTCCTGGGAGGGAGCATTTACTAGGTGGATTTGGGCCCAGCCCAGTAGAATAATAATAGAGAGAGATCTGCTTCTCGTTACAAGTCCCCAAGATTTTTGAATGCTCGGGGGAATTCCTTCCATCTGCTCCCACTGGCAAAATTCCCACGGACTTTAATGGGAGCTGAGGGTGCTCAGCACTTTACAGGATCAGTCCCTCTAGGTCAAGGCTAGAGATGGTGACTTCTGTATGCCAGGACCAGTCTCTCCCACCAAGGGCACCACCGTGTAATCCTCACTCCAGCAATTCATCCCCCAGAATGAATGGGGCTGGCCTTCCCTGGGAAGAGGGGGATGAGAGGAGAGGGCATGGGGTGGTCTTGGGAAAGGGGGTCTTTGGCTAGCACTTTAGGGGGGCGGTTGTTTAAAGATCAATAAAGTCATATGGTTTTAGGGACAAGGTCTGGGTCAATGTTAAAACCCAGTCAATAGCGGAGAGCTACAGAAGGATCTTCTCTTTTTTCATATTACCATTTATTCTGTATATTATGGTAGCAACGCCCATGGACCCCCCTCAGGATCAGGGCCACACTGCACTGGGCACTGTAGACATACACAGGGGGAGGGGGGATGACAACCCCCACCTCCAAGAACATTGACAACTGGAAACAGGGTAGGGACGTGCGGTTTAAATGACAAGTTCTCATTCCCCAGCTGCATGCACAGCTGATCCACCAGCCCACATGGCCTCCACACGATGGGATTTCCAAAGCAGCCTAAGGGCACCAGTCCGACCAAATGGCAGCTGAGCAACTTCATCCCTAAGGCTCCTTGGAAATCCTCTTCCCCTCCCACCCTCCCTCTGATTTGTCCCACTCGCCAACTGCGGCTTGTCCTATACTTCTGCTGCAAGCTCTTGAGATCAGGATCTAGGAAGCACCTAGGATGCTGTGAGATCATCATCATTGTACTATACCCCGCAGTGGGGACAGCATGGGGCGGGGAATTCTCCAAGCACAGACAGCAGGATCCAGCCCCAGGCATTTACCTGCTGCTCCCAGAGGAGCCGGGAGCTGGAGCATTTAGTAGCTGGCACCTGCATGAGACGGACATATTGGGATTTGGCCTCTAGCCCTGGATAAATCTCCCACTCGGACCATTAGCTAAGCAGTTGGCTCATTATGCTTTTCTTTCCCTAAGCTTTGCCAGACTTGCTGCTACCGCGCAGCCCTCTGTTCAGCAGGGATTTCAATCAGCGACTGGGCTTATCCCATATTAAAAATGATTTCTTAAGTATTCTGACCATTTTATAATTCCCTGCCCCTTTAATACCATGGAACCCCCTCACCCTGCAGCCCCTCGCAGATCAGAATGACTGACACCAGCCAGCGACCGGGGCGGGGGAGGACAGAATCCTCTCAAGCCTGACACTGCAGATCCTCCACACTCCCTCTGCCCCAGAGCCAGAGGTGGGGTGATGGGGGGGTCCCCACTAGCTGGGGCGGGGGCCTCGAGGCATGAGAACAGGATCCTCCAAGGGTGTCCCAAGGCAGGGGGGCTTCTAGCCCCGTCAGCTACAGTGGCCTCAAACCAGGATCGATCTCTCCCCACCCCAGAAGCGGCTGCATTTCAGTGATGGGAAGGGAAGTAAGAGTGCAAGAAAGAGGGCCAGAGCCAACACATCACTGAATTCAGGGAGCATCTTTTCATTGACTGCAGTGGGCTTGGGAGGGAAACAGAGAGAAAGTGCATAGTGTGCCTGAGCAGCAGTTTATACACTTGCTAGATATCACTAGTCGTCACCCATGGTCTTAGCTGGGGCTGTCCATTCACCTAAGCCCTGTCCCTGAGCCAGAGCAGCCATTTTTCTTGGGCACTGAGGCTTAGCGGTGGGAAGAGGAAATATTTATGCGCAGCGCTGCTGGCTGCCCACGCCTTGGGCTAAGCCCAGGCAGTGATTATGCTGCCCATCATTGCATGGGCAGAACAGGAGCCCTGGCATATCTAGCCAGAGGCACGGCTGCACTTGCATTTTTCCAAGGCAGCCAGTAGTTTCTCACCTAACCCAAAGGGACCCAAGGCCAAGACAAGCCCCTGGAGAGCACAATTGCATTGTCAACCCAGCCCAGCTTGCCTACTGTGCAAGGCTGTGCTTACACACCCCATTCACGGGCCAAATTGACTCTGATTCATCAAAGAGCCACAAGCCAGGCTCTGGTTTCCTCCTGCCTGCAGACTGGTGCACTGAAGGGCCAAGGTTTGGAAGTCATCCTGCTAAAGTTCTCCTCAACGTCAGAGAAAGAGGAAGCCAGGTTTATTTTTACTCTGCTCAAAGACTGCTGCCCCCTCACCCCCACCCCAGTCCATGTGGTAAAGGGACCCAGTCTAGCAGATTGAGTTGAAAAAGCAGGGACAGACCCCCAGTTGGTAGCAATCCATGGAGCTCACCAGCTGAGCAACAGGATCAGGAGATTCCATGTTTTCCTTGGTTTGCAGCGTTCTGGCTGGGATTTTAAAGGGAATCAAGGGGGTTGAATGTCAGTGGGGGTTGGGTGCTTAGAACCCCACTTCTCAGAGGTATTTAGGCACCTAAGTCCCACTCATGTCAATGGAAGGTAGAAGCCTCAACACCTCTGAGGCTCTGGGCCTGCATCCATTAGGCATTTCTTAAAATCCCAGGTGCTGCGTGGGCCACAGAGCAGGGCAGCCCCCACCCCCTGCCCCACCAGCACATCCCGCTTTTGAGCACCTCTACGAGAGAAGGTCATTTTTCTTCCACGGCCCAGTCAGCCCTGGGCCAGCCTGCTGAGACAGCTAGGAGAGGGTGGCACCGCAGCATTGTGACGCAAGCACCTATCCAGTGGGAACTGCGCGGAGACCATTTCACACAGGCCTCCCGAGAGGATTGCTAGTTTGAGTCACTCACCTGCACTAGATTTGCACCACTCACCTTGCTTGGGGGCTGCATGAAGCTTCAAATGGAGAGAAATAATGTCAGAATTTCAACGCCAATTAAAGCTATTTGGCAGCGGGGCTGGGTTCTCACCGACCTCGTGTGATACTGACAACCCCAGGGCAGGGCCAGTCGACCCAGAGAGGGAATCTGACTTGGAGCTAGACCAAAGTCACTAGTTCTGCCACGGGATTTGCACAGCGCCAGCAATACAAAGCAACCACTAACCCCACTTAAACGAGTCTTGTTTCACTCAGAGCCACGTGATGAGCACAAAGCAAACAAACAGAAGAGATGATGAAAAGTGCATCGACACTTCGAAACTCTCCCTTCCCATGATCCCAGGTGGCACTAGAATGGCAGGGGAAGAGAATTTAAAATGAACCAAGTTGACTTTGGTCTGCCTGGGGGCCCTCAAATTCTTCCACTGGAGCAAGTGCCTCCCAGGTGTAAGCCTGGCAAATGACACCGGGCCTCATTCTGATCCCTGGCATAACTCCATGAATTCCAAGGCCAGACAGGATGACTAGTCTGACCCCCCGTGTAACACAGGCCATAGATCTGCCCACAGTAATTCCTAGAGCAGATCTTTTAGAAAAAAGATCCAATCTGGATCTTAATGTTCCGTGATGGAGAATCCCTCATGACCCTGGGTGAGTTGTTCCAATGGTTAATTACCCTCATTGTTAAAGATTTACGCATTACCAATCTAGATCTGTCTAGCGTCAACTTCCAGCCATTGGCTTCTGCTAGATGTTTCTCTGACAAACTGAAGAGCCCATTATCAAATATTTGTTCCCTACGCAGGTGCTTTGTGATCAAGTCACCCCTTAACCTTCGCTCCTTGATAAAATCACCTCTCCAAACCTGTTCAAGATTCCTCAGTTTATGGATCCAGCCTGCATTAGCCTTTTTGGACACAGCATCACACTGGGAACTGATGGTCACATGACCCCCAAATCTTATTCAGTGACTGCTTCCCAGGATACAGTCCCCCATTCTGTACATATGGCCTACATCTCTTCCTCGATGTATACATTTACCTGTATTAAAGCGCATATTGTTTTCTTGTACCCAGTTCACCAAGAGATCCTGCTCGCTGTTTATCAGAGACTAGTCCTCTTCATTATTTACCACTCCCCCAATCTGTGTGTCATCCGAGACACAAAACACTAGGTCTGATCACTATCTGCCTTTCACCCTGCATTGTCATTTAGGCCTCTGCAAAGGGCGTGCAAAGTGCAGGTCACAAGGGCAGCATTGTGCACCCCCTTTGCAGAGGTGTGAAGTGCAGGGCAACAGAGGGGGTTGGTTCTTTTACACCATTGCAACCCCAGGGACTCTAGTAGTGTCACTCCTGATTCATACCAGCATATGAGATCAGAGACTCAGGCCCGCTGTTCTTAACAGCTATGAGGAGTTAAATGGGGTGTGGAGTGGGGGGAAGCTGGAGGTGGGGAAACTGTTTCTCTCACTGTAATTAACATTTTGCCCTCTGCATCAGTACAATTAGGGCTTTTGCCTGCTATTGATTTTCTTCTTCGGTACAGCAGCTGCTAGACACTGTTAAATAGCAGACAGACAAGGGGTGGTTTTGCACATGTGCTGATCTACATTCAACTGCATGTGCAAAACCACCCCTAACATCCATGAGAGGCTGGTGTCATTTTGCACATGCAATTGAGGCGGGTTCAAGGCCTATTTTGCAATTGCGCATCCTGTTAGACACACAACTCATCTTGTTAAAAAAAAAAAAATCCCCCTTTCTAAGGGGCCTAATCAAAAAAGGGAAAATTCTGCCACACACGATGCAGCGGGTGAAGAGAGCGCCAGCCTCCAGGGCGCAAGATGCCAGCTTCCAGGAAAAAGTAAACAGCTCACTGAACTGATCCAACTCAACCCCGGCCTATGTCACAGGGAAGAGGAGATGTGCAGCCCATCCGTGCTTTGAGATCCTCGCAATGGAACGCACCGCAGAGATGCCTAGGACAATTCTGCCAGAAATGAACCAGAAGCTAAACTGATCACTTCACGATTTGTCCGTGGACATTAGTTAAACATCTCACTCTAACACAGCCTTGTAGCCATTATTGTCAAGGCAGCTACTGAGTGGGGAGCGTCGAGACCCTCTCTCTGTAATCAGAAATCAAAGGGCTGTTTATGAACTCTTTCTGTGAATGCCGGGGAGTCTGCATATATAGGGGATCAGGGCCCTAGAGACATCTCTTTGGCTAGATAGATTTGTGCCATAACACTGTCCCCCACTTTTCTCAATTGCCACTTACCCGTCCTAGAGTTCTGAGCACCTGGAAAGTCTCTTTCCTCCAAAACCGGGAGAATGACTTGGGGTTCAGGTTCCAGCCCCTGCTGCAGCAGGAACTTGGTTCTGATGTCACAAGGCGACCTGCTTTGTACCACTGCGCGACCCTTGAGAGACAGAGCTCCCCACTCGAGCTCCCTGCCTCAGCCTGACACTTCCTGCTCCAAATGTAAATTCACAGAAGGAGCGAGTGGCCCCCGCTGCTGTTACCCTGTGGTCAACTTTCTAACCTCCTCCCTCCTGGCTATTTCTAATCAGCTGCCTTTGATGTGAGGCAGCTTCCTGTCTCTGAGCGGGTTCAAGCTAAATGTGGGACTTTGACGAGCTGGCCTGCCAGAGCTGCAAGAGGAAAATCCAGCAAGTAGCCAGAAATCAGCCCTGGTTGGAAGCCAGCTGTCTGCTGGGGATGGACAAACTGATTTGCATCAAATAGGAACCAACTCAGCACTTCGCCCCAGCCTGAACGAAATGCAAACTGAGCTTTGTTTAAAGTTTTGAATCGGTTCTTTCTGCCTAGCTCTGGTGCTCATCTGGCCTCCATCACTATAGTCTCTTGCTGCCTCAGTCCGTGATGTATTTATTCTCTCAACACCCCGGGCGGTAGGGCAATGCTGTTACCTCTCTGGGGGTGCAAGGTTCAAGGGGAGATGGACGGGTGGGGGGAATCCAAGGCCAGGAGGTGCAGAGACAGACTCCATTACCTTTTAGCATGGGCGACTGTATGCTACTTTGCCCTTATCCTGGCTGTCCCAGCAATAAGGTGTAACAAAGCCAGAAGGGATCCTGGCAGATCTTGGCTTCCTATGTACTGAGCAATGCCCAGAGGAATGATGGGAAGGGAGGCAGGTCGGTACAATCTGAAGGCTGATGAGGCCAGAGTTTGACTCGCCTGCTGTCTTGCTTTCCCCACTTTTGGGGTGACATCTGACAGGCCTTTCTGATTCTCTGCAGGACACGCTCCCAGCTCTGTCATGGAGGGTGGGAGAAGGGGCTTTTTATCTGGATTTTTTGTTTTAAATTCATCATTAAAATATTTGGCACCTGCTGAACTACCCCTCCCCACTGAGTGCGACCGATGGACAGCAGAGCGCTCTGACAATGAACAGGAGAGGGTAAACGGGGAGCGAGCGGAGCTTGGAGTCAGCCTGGCTCTGGCCTAAAGGTTACATCAACCCTCCAAGTTGAAAACACCAGCTGCCGATTTCACGGCTGAGCAGGTTTCTGGGTTATCCAGGCCATGCGGGGTCCTTGCAGATCTTGTTAGGGCCCCAGTTTCGTTATCCAAATCCCTGGCGAAGGCAGCGCACACCATGATTCCATGAGAGGCCAGTGCCCTGCTCTTTTCGTTCTGATTTAGGCCAAGTTAATCTACAGCAGGAACTCGAACTGGGAAGCCAGGCTCCATGGAGAGCAATTTTGATAGCCGCCACCATGTTCTGCCAGCTGCAAAGCCCACCACCGCCAGAGCAAAAGAATCTGGGATGCCTGTGAAGATGGGAGGCATTCTCTGCTGTAATCTCCTTTAGCTTGGAGATGACACCCTTCTCAGCTGGGTGACACCTTGTCAGCACACTTCAGCCTCACCCCAAACATTTGTTAACCTCAGAGTTGCTTTGATTCAGGGTCAGTGTTATGCAAAAGTGAATCGGGAGGCATGTTGGACCAGCTGATTTAAATTGGCACTGCTCTGTTTCTACCTTGATTTACCCCAGCTGATAAATCGCAGCTATGCTACCCGAACGGATACATCCAGCCCTGGTTTTTACCCCGCAATTTATCCTTAAAGGTGATCTGCACAGGAAAAAAACAAACAAGAGTTGTGCCTTTTCTCCCCTGAAAGGTTCCCTCTCACCCTCCACCCCACTTGTTTTTTTACCTTAACCATTCAAGTTTTGTCTGCCATGGTTTTCATGGAAGACTCTCTAGAGGACTGGTAATATTCTGAAATCACAAACAGAAAAACCCAGACAGCTGAGAAACTGAGTGGGAGGAGATTTTCAGACCAATCATTTAAAACCCTTTGTTTTCATTGGTTTGATTCCAACCTATCTAACTCAAGACACCTGCCAAAGAGCTGAGAGGAAAATTCTCCTTGTGACAATCTGAGGACACCTGCATGCAAGTTCCCAGTCCACTTCTCAGGTCTGCCAGTGGAGACTGTTCACAAAAAACAGAGAAGGCCAAATGCCTGGTACTTTTTTTTTTTTACTTTTTTTTTTTTTTAAGGAGAAAAAACCTTGTCCGGCTTTCTTTATCCATCATTAACAAACAAGGACACACCCACAAGTCCTATTTCCTTGGCAGCCATCAGGAAAGGAAGAGTGTATGGTTTACACTAAAGGTCTCCTCAGGGCTCACTCATAACTAGAACTGGGCCCAAGTCACAGCAGTGGCATCTGGACTTCAAACACCCCCAGATCCTAGAGTGATGGGATTCAGGGTTTCCAGTCTGCTCATTCCGCACCCAGAAGCCAGAGAAAATGTTCAGTTTGGATCCAAACTTCTCCAAAGGGTGAATCACGCCCCTGAGCTTATAGCACCACAGCCACATGAGCAGAGATTCATAGATCAAGCTGCCCGACAGGGCCAGGAGGTTCATTGCCTGCGCAACGTGGGCCACAGAATTGCATGAGGAGGAGCTCCTGCCGCACAGGGCTTGTGCTTTCCTTCTACAGAAGTGACACTACCCAGCCCAGTAACCTGGAGCCGAGCTAGAACTTGCCTTTTGGAACGACGTCCACTTAGACGCCGAGCGACAATCCATTTCCCTCTTCCCTCGGTGAGCTCTGCTCGGACATTAACCACGCGTCTTATTTCCATTGCCCCAGTTTAGTGCCAGAATCATAAGGCCCAATCTTCCTCACAGGCTACGTCTACATCAGACACCTCTGGCAGCGCCACGTAGCTCCACGCCGCAGTGAAAAGCGGGCTGCTGTGTCCACACTGCGGTGCATTAGCCACACTCATCAGGGAAAGGTTCTGGCTGGGGCGAGGCAGCAGGCCACTATGTTGATAAAAAGTGCAGTGTAGACAGGGCTGGCACTGCTTAGGCACATAGAGAGCGGTGCAGGGTACGTACCCCAGGGTTCAGGTACGTCTTTACCCAACTCACCTAACCCATCTAAATGAGGCTGTGCCAGAATGCACTGAATACAGTGACCGCTGGACACCATGCCCAGCGGCCTGAAGCAAAGCCCATTGAAGTCAGCGGGAGGACTCCCATATCGGCTTTGGATCAGGCCCCAAATGATCAGGGACCCAGGGCTGCATTCGATCTCCGGGAACGGACAGATGTTGAGAGCTCTGGCCACCCAGGCACTGTCCCAGGCCATGGCCATCTGAGCTGTGAGTTAATCCATCCCTGCTTCGGTCCCATGAGCTGCAGTACACCCAAGGGGCTGGAAGGGTGCAGCTGCCTGTGACACCCTGGAGGGCCATATCACGCCAGCCTCACAAGGCAGAGAGAGAGAGAGAAAAAAAAATAAAGGGATGGAGGGAGAGACAGGGGCAGGTGGAGCGGGGAAGCAATCTGCCAGGGCTGAGGGGTGAGACAGGCGCTGTTCTCTCTTTCATGTTCCTCTTCCGTTCTCCTACACACAGAAATGGGGCAGCACCTGGAGCCAAGCCCATCGCTCTGCTGCACGGGCCAGTGCTGCAGAGCACACTAGGACAGGGCTCCATTCTGCCATCCCCATTCCACAGCAAGATCCAGGACTCCCACCCTCACCCCCAGGTAGTGGGGACCCAGCCAGGATCGCCTCCCAGTAAGCAGCGTGGGGAAGGGCACGGTGGCTAGTTCACAGCCCTTACTCTCGTATAGATTTAAGAAGGGCATCTCCTAATTCCCCGTTGTGTCACCACCAGCAATTGAGGTCCCACCGTAGGAACATCACTGGGACCTGCCGATGCACAAAGCTGAAAAGACTCCTGGAGAGGTGCCGGTTCTGCAGTTAACAGGCGCATGAGGGCTGGAAACTAGGGGCATGGGGGCTGCTGCAGCATCCCCCGACTTGAAGTGGTTTTCATGATATACAGGATTTGCAGTTCAGGTCAATGGCTCATAGCATCTGTACTGTAAAAATTGTTCCAGCCCCCGTGAACAGGAGCGAGGACTTGTTTTTGCCAGGGAAGCTGAGGGCCTGTGACTCAAACACACCCAGGGAACAGACCTGTGGAGGACAGAGGTGCCACTTTGTTACCCACTCACTTTTCTGACCATCGCTGCCTTGTCCGGAGTGTTGAAACCAGCCCCGGGCTGAACACCTTGTGTGCAGCCCAAAACAAACAGAAAGGGGCTTTTCGACACACGTCAGCTCAGCGGGCAAGCCTTTCACTTTTTGCCTCCCCAACAGCAGCACGACACTGAATCTGCTCGAGGGGGAGGCTGAGGACGTGGTGGGAGCCCAGCTCTGCATGGCTGTTTGTGCATGCATGTAAACGGAGTGCTTCTGCTTCAAGGAACTGAGAGCTCCCCTGCCGCGTCCCCGCTCTCGATTGCGCTATTGTTCGTGAGTTAGTTCCTCTGCCCAGTGCTGACTAAGATGCTGGAGGCCAGATCCTCAGCTGGTGCAGTCACTTGAGTCAATGCAGCTCCCCCCCGCTGAGGATCCAGCCCAGAGCCATTCTGGGCACAGTGAGCATTAAATGTTACCAGATCAGGTAACATTAGTACAGGTGCGAATCACAACACAAGGTGCCAAGCAAGGGAGAATCAGCCACTCAGTTGCTGGGGTGGCATATCAGGGCCACAGGCAGCTGGGCACAAGTTAGGGCACCCCCAGGACCCCTCTACACTGATCCAGGGACCAAAGCAGCCCCCCTCATCTGTCCCAGAATAGGGGACCCCCCTCTCCAGTCCTGCGTGGAGCTCATCTCAGGTACAGTGACAACTCCCACCCACTGATTCCTTCAGAACAGCGTCCCAGCTGCTGGCAATGGACTTGCAGGTTCGCTGATGGAGCCCATATATTCTAGGCGTGTGTATCTGTGCTCCATTCCTACAGGGTAGACAGGCTCTGCAGCTACCTTCCCTGAGTACAACAGAGGGCTCCAGGCCCCAGGGTCACTTCAGCACCTTCTGCCAGCACTACACAGCATTCAACCCTTGAAACAAATTGTTACCAAGAGTCTCCCTCTTCTAGGAGCTGCTGGGAGAGCCTGACTAAGTGAGGGACAACTGCTGCTCAGGAACAGGGTTGGGGGACGGGTAGAGGAAGATAAACTCTGAGACTTGCAGCTAGTTTGTGTCAGTAAATGACTATTTAAGCCAGGCTAAATGTGTCTCCACCCAGGGGTTGCATCGGTTTCAAATCTATCTAAACCAGACAACTTTTCTCCTAAAGGCAAGGCTGGCAGCAACAAGTTTGGGTCTGAATTCTCCCCAAACCCACAGCTATTTGGAGTGGGTCTCAACCCACTATGGATGCAAGAGCCAGATGGAATGAGATCCAGAACATGGGGGATGTTCAAGGACGGGATTTTCGCTCCCAAGGACAGTGGTTGAGGGACACGGGGATGTTGGTCAGCGCTGAAGTTCGAATCCAGATCCCAGCTCCCCGGATTGAACTGGGCTCTGTCTCTGCCATCAATGGAATGAGAAAAAAAGGAAGGAAGGGAACATTTGAAGAGAAAGGAAACTATAGCAAGAGAGAAAATGAGCTAGCAGAGGCAACCGGGGGTGGGGGAGGTGTGAGAGGGAGGTTGGACAGTGAAGTGCTCCAGGCATCTCATCGAAATCGCCTGGCGCTTCTGCAGCCTGTGTCTTCTCATGCGCCTTTTCTTTTGTTATCTGCACGAAACAGGAACAGGGTCTGCCGGGTCTCGTGGCACCTACCACTCCCTCATGGGAAACTGTTCCCTTAGACACTGCTGAGTCAACTCTTCCCCTTTTCTCTTGGATATGACTCAGGCTGTTGCCATGCAGCGGTCTGGGTAAGGCTGAAGTGTCTTTTTCACCTCCAAGTCGCTGGTTCGAATCCAGCACGGGTTGGTAGGGCCCAAAAAGGTAACTATCCGAAAGCATTCAATGTCTCCCACCAACTCCCCTGCTGACATATCAGAACACACCCCCCTTTGTTGCATGGCCTTCTGGGTGCCAATTCCACAGCTCCCCAAAGCAGTGGCTGGTGGGAGACTTAGCAAGACCTTCTGGAAGCCCAGGTGAATTGTGGGAGAAGTAACGGCCACACTGGGGGAGGAGTAATTGAAGGCTGGGGCCTTTATGCTGGCGCTTTCTGCCCGTGTTGACTCTGGGCTGGGGAGCGATATGCTCTGACCCAGTGGAGGAGCACATGCATGCTGTGGGGTGGTGGGAATGGTTCTGTGCACAGAGGCGAGGGGCTGCCAAGGCTGGTTGTTGCACCAGTACAGACACTGCCTACTTGCGAAAAGCACAGGGCTCCCCACCAAAGGGAGCGGGACCTCGAGAGGGCAAGGAGAAAGCGGTGGAGCTAATGGGGAATGCAAGAGCTGGAGGCAGAGAGAGGGATGGGTGGATGGGGGAGAGCAGGGCAGAAGAGATTGGTGAGAAAGGCAAGAGCACAGAACCGCAGTGGGAACTCACCACTTCCTCCACTTCAAAAGGAGAGCGGCGGGTGTGCTTCCCCCGCCCGCGCTCCCCACACGGCCAGAGAGCAGACTCAGCGCTTTGCTCAAGCGCCGGAAGGATGGCTCGCATCTGACTTTGGGCAGCAGTCCCATCAGAAGCCTTTAGGCAGCTGCAAGGAACCTGCTGGATTCTTTGGCAGGACCAGGCGTTCCAACTGCACCTGCTGGCCGTGCAGGGTCCTACATTGGCAACGCATCGGGGTCAGGCTGGAATCCTACATGCTCCTCTCCACTCACCGTCAGCCTGGCTCCCCCAGGACTGTCCCTCTCACACCTAAGGACCAGCCACAGAGCTCAAATGCACTGACCCTGGCCACTACCAATTTCCAAAGGCCTCGTCCAGTTCTTGCATGCATTCGCACCTAAGGCACATGTCTCTGAAATAAAGGCCTGCTCGGCCCTGGCCAGGTGGCTGTGTCCTTCTGTTCCCTTGTCTTTCGCAATGCAGGAGGATCCCCAAGTCTTACTGTGCAGGCATCCAGCGGTGAAGGGGTTACACGCCTGGCCTGCACATTCTTGCTCCCCAGTGAATCACAGAGAGCTGGAGCAGCTGCAGAAACAGCTCCCTGCCCAACCTGCACGGAGCCCTGCAGCACTACCTGGTCTGTGGTTTACACCTTCAGTGCAATCTGCATTCACTCTCTTATCTCCCCTCCTGCCCCCTGTCAGACTGCAAAAGGTGGTAGAGAAGAGAAACCAAAGTCAGAAGGTAAAGAAGATGCTTTCTCCAGAGAGACAAACCAAATGGCAGAAAGCCTCAGCATCTCCTCTCCAAAATTTCACACCTCCCCTACCAGAACGAGATGGCTCAAGATAGGCGGATGCCCTCAGCAGCAGCAGCTCAAGAGCTTCATCGAGTGCAAGCTGCAAAAGAACACAGGGTGAGACGCACAGCATCCCTCACCAAAGAAAAATGGTGTCAAGCAAGATCACTGGATCTAAAATGCTACAGAGAAATTTAGGACCAAGCTGTAACCCTTTGGCAAAGGATGTGGTGGATTCCCCATCATCTGACATCTTTAAATCGAGCTGGGTTCTCCTCTGATCTGCTCTAATTTAACCACAAGTTATTGGGCTCAATGCAGGAAGCACTGACTGAAATTCTTGGGCCTGCATGATGCAGGAGGTCAGACTATGATCACCATGGTCCCTAAAATCGATAGGGCCATTTGTAGTTGCACATGCTAAGGCCAAGCCACCCTTATGCTTCAGGGTGCATCTCGAGCATCCACAGTGGTCAGGAAGGAATTCGCCCCATATGTTTATCATTGTACAATTGGTTAATGGCCTAATTTTCACAGGGGCTGAGCAAGCACAGTATTGGCCACTGTCAGAGGCAGAATAAAAGGCTGGGTGGGTGAGGGTTCTGATCTAGCAGGTGTTCCTAAACAGAGCAGTGTCACAGTTTGACAGAGTCCACCCAATAAAACTAAGTTGATGCTGGAAAGCACAGGCAGAGGGACCCAGCTCAGTGGGGATCAGCTGGTGTTTGTTAATCAGAGTGGCGTTACTTGCCACCACCAATCTATTGGGGAGCAAGCTGACCAGAATATGCCTTCCCCTAGAGGAGAAGTGTGCTGCCTTTCAGCCTAAGTGCATCATTAGTTACTCTCTAATGTGAGCAGGTCATAAGGACATAAGAGTGGCCACAATGGGTCAGACGAAAGGTCCATCTAGCCTAGTATCCTGTCTTCCAACAGTGGCCAATGCCAGGAGCCCCAGAGGGAATGAACAGAACAGGTAATCATCAGGATTCATCCCGTCGCTCATTCCCAATTTCTGGCAAATAGAGGCTAGGGACACCATCCCTGCCCATCCTGGCTAATAGCCATTGATGGACCTACCCTCCATGAACGTAGGTAGTTCTTTTTTTAACCCTCTTATAGTCTTGATCTTCACAACATCCTCTGGCGAGGAGTTCCACAGGTTGACTGTGTGTTGTGTGAGGAGCTTCCTTTTGTTTGTTTGTAACCTGCTGCCTATTAATTTCATTGGGTGACCCCTAGTTCTTGTGTTATGAGAAGGAGTAAATAGCACTTCCTTATTTACTTTCTCCACACCAGTCATGATTTTATAGACCTCAATCATATCCCCTCCCTTAGTCGTCTCTTTTCCAAAATGAAGAGTCCCAGTCTTATTAATCTTTCTTCATACAGCAGCCGTTTCATCCCCCTAATCATTTTTGTTGCCCTTTTCTGAACCTTTTCCAATTCCTTTTTTTTTTTTTTTTGAGATGGGGCCACCACATCTGCACACAGTATTCAAGATTTGGGTGTACCATGGATTTATATGGAGGCAACAGGATATTTTCTGTCTTCTTATCAATCCCTTTCTTAATGATTCCAAACATTCTGTTCGCTTTTTTGACCAGCTACTGCACATTGAATGGATGTTTTCAGAAAAGTCAGGCCAGAGGCCGCTGAGAACGGAACATGGCAAGGCCTGATGGGTCAATACAAACTCTCAATAGCTTCCAGGGTGCGCTTGTGCATGAGATGGAGAGCCCCAGACACATCCTGGAAGGTCCCCACCTAGGAGCAAGGAACTCCAATCCCAAGCAGCTCATTTCCAGGCCAGCAGGGCCTAGGAACAGTTGCACTGTGCTGGGGGAGGTGTGACCTCATGCTGTAGCAACGCTTGTCTGGCCAACGCATGGAGTGGGGGAAGGTGCATAGTCCTGCCGCCCATCTCCTGCCCTGGTCAGTTCTTTCAAGGGTCTGGAGAAGATGTGTCAAGTCTGACAAGGGCCAACCCCACCCCTACCCCATTCATACTGGGCTTCCAGCTGGCGCTTTGCTCCTTTCCCAGCCCTGCTCTTTGGGCCAGCACAGAGCAGATACGATCAGGGTGCCAGACAGATTCCTTACAGGACGCTTCTCCCCACCTCCCAGAACTTGGCCTCCAAGTCTCATTCTAGCCCATTAGAGACAAAGGATCCACTCGCCACGTTGGGAAGTGGCTCCAGGCCAGCTGTGGAACCTCCTGCAGTGTGGAGGAGCATGCAGGGCTGGGTTCTGGGCTGTTACCCATCTGCGAGGGAAAGCCCCGCAACGGAGCCCTGCACAATGAGCTGGAATGGGGAGGTGGAACTGCTTCCTCAGAAGCACCAGCACTGGTTACAGTGGTGGGCAGGCCGCGGACCAGCTGGAGCGCTTAAATAGGGGCTGAAATTAAGCAGGGGCTGAAGTCAGGTCAAGGGGCAGCCCGTGCAGCAACACTTTGATGAATCGGGGCCTCGTGCTCCCCGCCCAGGGCCATGTAACTGGTTAATCAAAATGCCCTTTCATGAGCCCCCCAGGCTGTCACATGGGCTCTCTGCTCCGGTCGCACTTCCTACTGCGCGAAGAGCTCTGTGTGGAGGAGGCTGCACTCCTGGCTTTGCACACAGCCTCAACTTTCACTTCAGGCCCAGTGCGCCCTGAGGCTGTGTGGTTTCTCTCACCGGGGTTTCTCTTGCTGACACAAGCGCATCATCCCACCCCAGTGACTGCAGGGCAGGGGGAAAGGAGACTGGGGCAGTGGGGGAGGATAGGAAAAGAACATGTGACCTGTGAAAATGAGACTGTCTCTGCAGCCAGCGAGGTGAGTGGCCATGTGCGAGGGCGCCTTTCAGAAACTCCCCCAGCCCTTCCCTAAGCTGTCTCAATTCTCTCTCTCTCAGGGTTTCCAGGAAGGGCCCCAGCAGTTTAAAATAAAACCATGGGGTTTCTAAGAAATGGCTCTGGGGCCCAGCCACTCATCAGCCACGGGGACAAGAGAGAAATGCCAGTGACCCTGTCATTTCTCACTGTGGTGCTGCTGGGAGATCAGCCCACGGGACAGGTCTGCTCTGGGGGCACAGACACCCCCCCCATGCCTCCAGACGCTCTCTCCATGGGGGTGGCATGATTATTGTTATTAGCAGAGCTGAAGTGCAAACTAAACTCAGGACTGACCTCAGCAGCAGCTCCCACCCACCCCCTGGTGCCATCAGTTACCCAGATGGAAATCTGGAACGGCCATTGGGCTTAACACCAGAGTATCTGAGAACAGAGTTTGCCTAGGGAGGCTACATTTACTTAGCTCATAAGCTCTTTGGCACTGGGACCGTCTTTTTGTTCTGTGTTTGTACAGGGCCTAGCGCAGTGGGGTCGTGGTCTGTGACTGGGTGCTACTGCAATACACAGTCAGCACTAATGCTCCACCAACACATCTAAAGCACTTTACACAATGCACGTCAGCATCACTATCTCCATTTTACAGATGGGGAGACTGAGGCACAGAGAGGGGATGTGACCTGCCCAAGGCCACCCAGCAGGCCAGCTGCAGCATTGGGAATAGACACATGGTCTCCCGACTCAAGTCCCATTCCAGTGCACTATCCACTGGGAAGTGCTGCCTCCTTTACTCCCAATAGCTCTGTCAATATAAAAGCTCACAAGAACGACCGCGCTGATAAGATTTCTGGCATTGTGAGGCCAGCATTTCGGAAGAGTTTGTCTCCATCTAATCTGGACCCAGATCTGAACAGTATGCCCTCAACCTGCCTCTTCTCTCATAGCCTGGCCTACTCCAAGCAGCACCTGGCCACCCACTCTTGCAGGGAGACAGGAATAGCTGCCAGGCTCAATCCTCTTGCCTGTAGGACAGTCAGTACACAGCAGGGAACCACGCTGCGCTGGTGGAGAGATGGTTTAGAGATGACCAAAATGGATCTTTCCCACCTAGCAGAAGGGATTTTGCTGCTGTGGGAGCAGCCCAGGACAAGAGCCAAAAAGGTTGAAACTTATACTGCCTTGAGAAAAAACAGGAGTCCTTGTGGCACCTTAGAGACTAAAATTTATTTGAGTGAAAGCTTATTCTCAAATAAATTTGTACATCTAAGGTGCCACAAGTACTCCTGTTCTTTTTGCGGATACAGACTAACCCGGCTGCTACTCTGAAAACTGCCTTGAGAGAGGGCCTTCGGTGGGAGACAGTGGGTGCACTGCAAAATTACAGGGGAGCGGTGCCCCCTGCTGGTAAAAATCCAAGCACACAGTCAAACCCAACCAAGTACCCAAACTTCCAAGCCGTGTTGCACTAGCTGCAGATTCCAGTCTTAAAAGAGCCTCCCGGGACAAACACACAAAACTGTTTGGAAGCACCTCAGAGCCATGAGAAATATGAATACAAATAAAACTGAAAAATAGGCCACACTACAGAAGGAAAATCCTCTGAGCTTTAACCTGAGACTGTGCTTAGCTGTACCCTGCTGTAGTGACACTGGACATCAGTCCAGGGTAATGAGTTTGCAAGTCTCAGCCCTCTTGCCCCACTGAATATGCGTAAGGATTCCAATCCCCAGATAACAGCACTAGAGTGTCATGTGGGGGAAATCAAGAGAGCCAGCTGGACATAGATGTGCCTACAGGTTTATTGTCCTTTACCCAAGAAAGCTTAGCAAAACTGCATCCTCCGGTTTCCACAGAGGGGCTAATCTTGCAGAGACAAGTGGCTACAGTCACCTGAGGCCACAGGACTCCCATATGGCTCAGGAGCCACTGAAACCCTGCACCTTTGGAGGCATATGCAAACCAACCCAACAATGCACAGCAGATATGCCTTTAAAAAAAGAAATCAAAGCCTCACACAAAACCAAAGGCCCAGTTGTGACCCTCTGAGGAAGTGGTGTGAATCCAGACTAAGTCCTTTGACTACAGTGCAAGTGAGAACACAATCTGGCCCTAGCTCACGGATATTGCATATGGACAGCTGGATAGCAGGATAGGCATGCAAGGAGAAAGCAAACATTAAAAAGCTTCTGGTGTCCAGTGATTGGCTTCCAAGTGAAGCACAAAAATATATACAACACATGTGAGTACTCTCGAAGGATCATGTGTTTTAAGTATTGGACTGGTAAGAGTTAAATTATGTCTTCATATGAATGTGAGAGTGACCCCTCTTGTATATTACAGGCCAGACATCCATGACACACTGTCTACATATCTGAAACACACGTGCCCTTTGAGCATGGGACCGCACCCCCTTCCCCACTTACCAATGGTCTCTGAAATCTTCAGACAACGGGGCCAGTCCTGCACCGTGGCCATCAGTGGGAGCATTGGCACTGACTGCAGTGGGGACAGGTCCAGACCCAAGTCTATTTTCTGCTGTGCCAAGGAGCATTGCTGATGAATACAAGGGGCCTAAATTAGCTGCAACTTGTAACGTTTTGTCTTCAGCAGGTTACAGGGCACCACAAGCCAGACTCAGACATTTTGAAGCATCTCTCGTCAGCCTGTGTCCCCCTCCGGGCTGCTGGCAGCTCTTGCAAGCTGTAGCATTCAGAAGTTGGAATGCCCTCATGCAATGCTGGACAGGCTCAGGCAGCATTTACAGTGCTGCCTGGTGCCCCAGGGCAAGCTAGCCACAGGTGCATTGAGGCCTATAACTCAGTTCAAATTAGAGCTAGAATCCTACTGGCTCCCAGAGCTTAAGCCATGAGTCCTCCCTGCATGCTCTGGTATAGCTCTCCCATCCAGCTCACAGAAGGATCATGAGGGTCCTTGTAGGGGAGTGGACTCAACCCTGAGGCACCTCCTGCTGGTCATCCATAGGAATTAGTTCTTCCAGCATCCTGGAGTGCTTCCTACAGGCTGGTGATCCACCTTATCGCTGCCCCCCCCCATCCCTCCCAGGACCATAGTGCCCCTTTCTCTGGGTTGCTGTCCCCCTGGCAGTACCCCACACTCTGGGCCTCCCCACCAGGGGAACCCCCACCTGACCCCAGTGTAAGGCTACTGCCAGTCACCATCTAGCCCCACTCCCTGCGGCAGACTGCAGTATACACCACTCATCACAGGCAAGGTTGAGTTGGACCTGCTGCCTCTCTCTATCGCTGGGCTGCCCCTCTGCAACCCTGGTACTGGTCTAAGGCCCTCAGCTAGGCCCACAGCCTGGGGCTTTCCTAGGCCAGAGCTCGACAGCTCCTCCAGCCTTCCCCAGCCCTGCTCCATGCCTAGTGCCCTTTTCAGCTCCCTAGCAGCCAAGCCCTTCTCTCCCAACAAGCAGAGAGAGAGTCCTGAGCTTCTGGCTGCTCTGGCCTTCTTATAAGGCCCAGTTAGTCTGTTTGGGGCATGGCCCCAGCTGCAGCCACTTCCCCCAATCAGCCGAGGCTTTGCTCCCATCCCCAGCCCTAGCCCTCTGCAGGGCTTTTTCAACCCCTTCCTGCTACAGTCCCTTAAACCTTTCCTTAAGCCAAGGCTCCCAAGGCAGCTCATCCAAACCCCTCGCTCCCCAGTTCCTCGGCTGGAGAGAGCAGCTGCACAGACCGGGAGCTGTAACAAGCAGGCTAGGCTGGCTGTTAAGACATAGGTGTGGGACTCAGGAGACCAAGGGTTTCTTCCAGGCCCTGCTAGTGACCTGCTGCATGATCTTGGGTAAGATGCTTCCCCTTTCCCGTGTGTCTGGTTCCTCAGCTGTATAATGGGGGTTAGTGGTGCCAGGGGCGCTGCAGGAACGTACTTATGGTTCTGACTTGCTTTGGGAGACCACACAAATCAGCTGTCTCATTGTCATTATTGTTACTAAAAAGAGAGTGGCTGTGGGCAGGCTCCCTGCCTGCAGCTACATAGGGTGTGAGGAAAGCAGAATCCCAGGGAGGTGATGGACCTTATCCCGGACACTTGCCTCTGTCAGTAGCTGGAATGCCATGGGGAGGGCAGGCTTTGATCCCAGCTAGTTAATAGGAGGCAGGGGATATTTAGCATCTCATTGGCAGGCATCAGCCAGTCAAGAGGGAATAGTTCAATCCCCTCCAGGGGCCAGAGTGACTGCTGGACAAACAGAATCCACACGCACATGAACAAACCTCCACCCTGGCCCTTTTGCTCTCTCCTTAAAGTGTCACTTGGAAGTTGTGGTGGGGGAGGAAATATCGTTTACCGGACCAGCTGCTGTTGGTGAGAGAGATGAGCTGTTGAGCTTACACAGAGTTCTCGCGCTCGTCTCGCTCACCAACAGAAGTTGGCCGGATAGAAGATATTCCCTCCCCCATCAGGTCTCTCGAATATCCTGGGACTGACACAGCTCCAGCAACACTGCCTGCATGGAAGGCCATCACCAAGCAGCAAAGGGCTAATTCTCCTCCTCCAAAGGGGCCACACACCCACTTTCCTGCTGGTTCTGCAGCCATCAGCCAGGGCAGTTTTAAGGCTCAGGTTCCTCTAATTTACGGCATGTCAATTTTGCTCCACCGAGCCAAGGGAAACTGTATAGAGGGGGAAGGGAGACAGCAGCTCACTAGAGAGGGACGTTGCATGGAGAGAGAACTGTACAGGGAGGAGTTTATACATTACTAGGCCTGGGAAGTACACTGCATAGTGGAACATGCAAAGGGGGTTATATCTGGCTCAAGAAGAGGGTGCATACATGGAAGCTGAATAAATGATCCCACATGTCACAGTTCAGGGCAACTGCACCTGCCTTCCCCCTCCAGGGTCCACCAAGGGCACCTACTTAAAGGTTTCCAGCTCCCAGCCATCACCTCTCTTGGGTGGAGACCCGCATCTCGCTCCCACCAGACCAAGGTTTTTCTAGGCTACATGGTTCCCTGCCTACACTGTAATATCCCCAACAAGCCAGACTGCATTAGAGACAGGTGCCTGCACTTTGCTTTCTCTCCAGAGGCTATGCCCATTGTAATGCCCCAGGTATAGGCTACCGCACAGCTCTTTCTAAGCAAACACCTTTATTCTTCAGGTGAAAGCATTACAGAAAGAACAGCTTTAAAACACTAAAAGAATCCACACACATGCTAAAAAGCTCCCGTTCAGTGCAGAGGGATAGGCCTAGTGAGCAGCCGGACTCACACCCTCCCCAGCCTCAGCTCAGATAACAGCCCTGTGCTCCCTGTACAAGTACAAAGCCTTGCAGATCCAGACTGGAAGGACAGAAGAGGGAATTCCATTCAAAACACAGTCTACATCCCTCAGTTCATTCTGTTCCCTCTTCCTCTCCTCTTTACTTCACCCTCCCTCCACTAGCCTTCCTCCCTATTTCTTCTCCTTGCAGACCTTTTCCTTCCCCACTCCTTCTATTTTTCCTGTCAGAAAGATATTGCCTGTTCTAGGGTGATGTATTAAGCAACTGCCTTTGTTCTCAGGCCGGACAGAGTAGATTCATGTGAGCAGGTGGCCTTCTCCCTCTGCTCCAAGCATGATTACCAGATAATAGCAGGTCAGAATTTATTCCTTCTCAGGGTTTGGGCTTACTCATAAAAGGAGCTCAAAATAAAGTAATGCACAGCTTCTCTCCAGGTTGGGTTGATCCTCCCTCAGGACTGTTCAGCCCACACCCTAGATCCACTCTTCCCAGAGAAACCTTCTTTGCCCCACTTGGATATATGAGCCTCCTGCAATGGTGAGTCAGAAGAATAAATGTAACAGTTTTCAGCAGGATCATCCTGTGCGGACAAGGTAGGGTCTTCAGGCAGCCTGTTACAGATGAAATAGCCCCATGATTGTTTGGTGACAGCAAATCTAGACTGTAAGGTCTTCAGGGTAAGGACTGTCTCTTTGATGTGTGTTTGTACAGCACCTGGCATAATGGGGCCCTGATTCCTGACTGGGGCCTCTTACTGCTGCTGTAGTACAGATAAAATCATCAACATAAATGTCTAATGAATGGGAACCTGCAGGGACTGGTTGGTCATGAAAGGTCCTAACAGACCTTCTCCACCAACTTTCTCGCTAAGCATCATCCGGATTTGTCAGCCAACTAATCCCCCTCCTCACAGGGTTGTGCCGAGTGGTGCAGTAATCGGAGGGCAGTCACCTTGAATGAGATGACCCATGTGTTCAAGAGGCTGGGGGTAAAGAGTGCAGCTGGAGGAGTGGGGCAGCCAGAGGGGTTGGGAGGATGAGTGATAACAGGTCATGTCTCAAGACAGGTGGGTCATGTGCCTAAATTGGGCCTTCTGGGGCAGAGGTAAGGACAGAGGCCTGAAGAGGAACCAGGGGAGGCCAGACTCCAGGCAGGGAGCCTGGGAGTTGCGGCTGGATAGAGAGCAGGAAGACAGAACTTCAGGGAGGAGGGGCTGGGCCAGGCCAGGCCAGAGACTGGGCCGAGGACTCTTTGTTTGATATTTTGTTTTGGATCTGGCTGCCCCCCGCCCAGGGACGGACCTTTTGTTAATGTGATGAGTTAGCTAGAGGGCCAAGTCCCAGCAGCAGACATTCTTGTGAAACCCTTAGAAGGGGGAAAAGTGAGGCAGGGGCACCCGCTGGGACATCCCATGCCAGAAGGGCTCGTCCGGGGGCTGATCCTGCTATACTTGGCCCTGGAATAAAGACGGTGCTTCCTGCGTGGCAGGATGCCAGCCCCGCGCAGGGCAGGAGGCAGGGCTTGGATGAACAGCAGCGATGCCAGCCCCCGCCCTGTATGGGGGAGCAGGCAGGGTTCGGGGGGGCTGGGCTCAGGCCAGCCCCATGCAGAGAGGGGGGAAGCTCGGCCAAGCCTCACACAGTGTCCTTGGAACACCCTACCTTGGTACCCCCAGTGCCTCTGCCCCTTCCCTCCCTCCAGGAGAAAGGATACCCATCCCCAAGAGCTAGAATCGTCATTTTGCTGACCATCAAGCTGACACAGGCGGCCACGTTAAGTGTTACTCTAGCTTTTGTGCCAGAAATCCTATGGCTCCAACATGGCTTCCCCCACCAAGCCTCCTGTAAGCAATTTTCTCTCCTGTGGTGCCTGGGTTTCACGCTCACTGTGAGGGGAACTGGGGCTGGAGTATAGGGGTGGGAGGAGGTGAAGGAAAGATTGCGAGACGTGCTTGCAAGCTGCCTGAGTAAATGGCAGGCAACTTGCAGGCAGGCTCTGGGACGGCTGCAGCCAACGTAGAGGTTGTGCTGCAAGGAATCCCTCCTCCAGCTACTGATTGCCTTTATCAGTTAGCAGGGATATGTTTGGGACAGAAATCCTGATCGATCCCTGCTAGCCTCCCAATCAATCAGCCTTCACCGGCCAAGAGGCATGGGATTCAATGGGCATGCACAGCAATCAGGAACAGGGTGGGTGGTTTGTTCCTCCCCAGCCTGTCCTACCTATGAAGAAGTTGTACGAAGAAAGAGAAAAGAGGTCATGTTTCTATACCACATTGCCAGCTTCCCAGCCCTACCTGGGCCACTGCCCCACCCCCATCCACCAATACCGCCCTCGATCGCAATGGGTCCGTCTCCTAGAAAAAGTCATTGGTGATAACGGCAGGATAGGACGCGCCTGGCTGGTCGGCCGGGGCCAGGAGTTGAGCTGTAGAATCTTCAAAACCAAATGAATGAGGGAAAATTCATAACAGCCACTGAATGTGGCCGTCTAGGTCGGGGTTCTCAAAATTCATTGCACTGCGACCCCCTTCTGACAACAAAAATTACTACACAACCCCAGAAGCGGGGACCAAAGCCTGAGCCCTGCCCAGGGATGAAAGTAATTTACAGGACTAGGGAGTCCTCAACAGGGGCGTGGCCTCAACCGGAAGAGGCGTGGCCTTTAAATACCCCTTTAAATCAAGATTTAAAGGCCCAGAGGTTCCAGCTGCAGCTGGGTGCCCCTGGGCCTTTAAAACACCCCTGGAGCTACCAGCTGCAGAGGTGGCTGGGAGCCCCAGGCATTTTAAAGAGCCACCCGAGCCCTGGGGCTCGGTAGCGAGGCTTGGGAGGTGATTTAAAGGGCCCGGGGTTCCGGCTACTGCCCCTTTAAATCGCCAGCCTGGGGAAGCCGGTCCGGTCTGGCACGGTGTACCGCACCATACCGGCTTACTTTCACCTCTGGCCCTGCCATCCCAGTGGGGGGTGGGGAGGGGGAAGGGGCAAGCCAAAGCCCAGGGGCTTCAGGCCCAGGCAAGGGGCCTGTAACCTAGCTCTGCTGTGATAGGGCTCAGGCTTCAGCTTTGGCTCTGGGCCCCAGAAACTCTAAGCCAGCCCTGGCGAGCCGATTAAAATGGGGTCCTGACCCACAGTTTGAGAACCACTGGTCTAGGTGAATCGGCAGAGTGGGAGCAGGTCCTTAGGCCAACCAGAAGAGAAAGGAAGCATTTCCAAGGGGGCGGAAGGGGAATTTGAGTTGGGAGCCAGTGGGTGTGGGGGGTAAAGCGACAGGCTCCTGACTGAGTGCCACATCCAGAAGACTGTATGGGGACACACCTGTGTCTCTGGCGGATCAATACATCAACTCCAAACCATTTCCCCTGACGGTGGGAGGAGGTGTCCACCTGACAGTTCCTCAATCACTGCCGAAGCTCATTAGAGTCACTGGCTGGTGCCCTGGTCACTCAGGGGCTCCCATGGGATAGGGGAAGTGAGACCATGGCCTCCGATATTGATCTCCTTGCAGCCAAAGGTCATCAGTGGGCATGCAAAGATCAGGGGAGGTGGTGAGGGGAGCAACGTCAGGAACTACCTGGCGGGGGGAGCAGTCCAGAGCCTGTGCATGGAGCACAGCATGAATGCACAGCTTTTGAGGGCAGGGCTGGTTGCAATATAGGTGAATTAACCAGTGCTGCTCTTCAGAGAAACCAGGAGAAACCACTACCTGTCAGCCTCCCTCTGCAGCTTTTTCAGCTTAGACCTCTGCCTACACCAGCCAGCTGTGTATTAGGGAGGCAGCATGGGCTGGTGCACTGGACTGGGAGTCCGGAGCTCCGCCGCTCACATGCTGGGTGACCTTGGGCAAGCCACGTCCCTACCTCTTGCCTCAGTTTCCTCATCTGTAAAATGCAGCTAATGATACAGGCCTGCACTTTGAGATCTGTGTGGATAAAAAGCGTGATCTAAGCACCACGTATTATTCTGACTAGTGTGTGAGTCTGAAGGGGAGCATGCCGTTGTTCATTAGTACACTGCTTGATGTTATATATGGACTGAGAGAAGTCTATGTTTTTGTGGATGTACCATTGTGTTTGTGAGTGCATTTTTGTGGGTGTTTTCCACTGGCTGTCACAGAGGAAGATGTTAAAGACACCAAATAGAATTTTTGACCTATGAACCTTTCAGAGAACGTGATGTTAGTCACAATTTGGGCAAAACCCGTGATTTGTCACCAGCCACATACACTATTGTGACACACTGCTGGCTACTTGCTATTTTTCGGTACCTGCCCTGCTGTTAGCTACAGTTAGAGATCTTCCGAGTCAGACCTGACCTACTGTCAGCCACTGTTAAGTGAAAGCTGGTGAAAGAAACCAGAGTGCTCATCACGGGCACTGGCGATACAAACTTCCCTCTCTAGCCATCGAATCTATCTATGTCCTTCTACTGTGCTCATCAAGGCCACCCAGGGAGGGGAGCCCAGGGGACAGTTTGCCCTGGGTCCCCCTTTTGAGAGAGCCCCCAAACCTGAGCGGCACTGCGACACCACACATTGGGTCGCAACACCACTCAACAAAATTTGTCCTGCAGCCCTCCATCGCGAGCCTGATGGGGGAGGACAGCAGGGCCAAACCTGAGTGACACTGAGACCTTGCACACCAGGCTGCAACGCCAGCAGCAGGGAGCCAGGCCTAGCTGTGTGGGACAGGAGCCACTGCTGTCCTCTCCTCCCCTCTGCACTCCCCCCCCCACCCACCCACACACACACACACTTAGCTTTCCCTCAGTGGTCAGTTTTTTGGAAGTGTGAGGGACTCGGTTTCAGATTTACCCTGGGCCCCCCAAAACCTCTGGGAAGCCCTGCCCATCACTGGCCATGATACCCCTCCCCAGGTGCTGCCTCTCAGAGGTGAGGGGTATCATAGGCTGGCTGCTAAGAAAGCCAACAGAGGCGCCAGTGAAACGCCAGCAGCGATAGTGAGTTTTGTGATATGGACACACTCTCCCACCAGGAACTGGGCTGAAACCCACCAGCCCATTGGGGCACTGAACAGTCCATCGAATGGCAGCAATCTCTGGTCAAGGGTGAGATTTAAACAGAGAAGCTAATGATGAAAGGCTCCAAATAGCATCTTCAAGTCTCTAGAATTCCCTCCAGCCCATGAGCTGCCATCACCCACCAGAGGGGGTAGCTGTAGCTTTGGCAATAGCTCCGTGCCACTCCAGCTGCCAGACACCACCCTCACTGGTGGCTGTGAACTGGCACCAGGAATGTCCTTAGACGCAGCTAGACACTGAACCCTGCGGTGGTTAAACGGGAGTGGGGAGTCCGAGGCAGAAGATTGAGAGACTGTCAGGATGAGGGCTAAAGGTCAGCTGGGGTCAGAAAGTCCATTTCAAAGAGGTCACTGTCCACTTCTTTCAATCTAATGAAGCCATTATTTGTGCAAGTGACCGCTTTGCTTCCCGGCCCCTTGGAGCCGGGCAGCGCGCAGGGACCAGCACTGAAAGAACAGGAAGAAACCCCCTTCCCTTGACATTTGCCATTCACCAGCCCAAGAAAACAACTACCCCACACACGAAAGTCTTACTGGAGGCCGGGCTCAATTCTATTAACCAAGGGCTGTGTCCAAAGCTCCTAGGGCTTCATAGCTGGATATTAAAAGGAAACTGCAGTGGGCTACAAAGAGACCCTCATCACTGTGTCAAATTAAGAAGAGTGAGATGCTAAGGCCTCGTCTACATGACAGCATAGGCGCCGACTCTTTGGGTGCTTTGGGGCCGGAGCACCCACGGGGAAAAATTGGTGGGTGCTTAGCACCCCCTGACAGCTTCCTGCCCCCCCACCCCAGCTCACCTCCACCTCTGCTCCGCCTCCACCTCCTCCCCTGAGCAGTCCAGCTTCTCCCCCCTCCCTCCCAGCACTTGTGCCGTGAAACAGCTGGGAACAGCGGGGCGTTAGGGAGAGGAGGCGGGGCCGGGATTTGGGGTGGAGTCCAATGGGGCAGGGAGGGGGTGGGGTCAAGACAGGGCTGGGGGCGGGGCCAGGGGACACAAACATCCACCAGCGCCAACAAAAGTTGGTGCCTGTGCATGACAGAGTTAGGTCAACACAAGGCAGCTTATGCCCACCTAGCTACAGACACGTATGTCTACCCTAAAATTTCAATCCAGCTGACGTAGCCACCCCGCTATGGCAATTTAATAAAAACCCCACCTCCACGAGCGACGTCGAGTCCATGTCGACATAGGTGGATGCAGTGTCAGTGCAGCCCCTGCGGCGCTTACATCGACTGTTACTGGCTTTCAGGAGCCATCCCACAGTGCCCCGCACTGACAATACAATCACTACAAGCGTGCTTGGTGCGGATGTGCCCCACCGACACAAGGAACATTGACACGCACAAGCAATGTAATTACTGTGGCAGCTTTATGCTGATGTAAGTTAGGTTGACTTAATTTCAAAGTGTAGATGTGCCCTGAGATCATGCCAGCATAGTGGGAGCAATTCTGCCCCCACTGAAGTCAATGAGAATTTTGCCATTGACTTCAACCAGGCAGGATTCCATGTCCTTACGCATAGTTACAGGAAGAAATACCCAGGTTGACAGCCCGCTAACAACGTCTGAGACACAGGAAATGTGTCTGAATGCAGGAAAGCGTGACTAGGCTTCCCCACCGGTGCAATGGCTGATGATATTTTGTGGGGAGAATGGAGTGATATATTTGATGCCTCCCTCACAATTTTGCTGAACGTACCTTGCTGAATCTTTGGAAATCTCCTGCTATCTCTGCACAGTCAAGGGATACCCTGTATATCTCAAGTCTCAGACTCCATCAGCAGGATGGATAACTTGCTGGGATGTAGCGTTAATACATCAGTTCCCAAACCGAGAGACGCCAGCTCCACATACAGCAATGGAACTGACAAAACAGTAACAGGCACTTCTAAGGACCGGTGTGAGAATTCTGATTTCGTAGAGTTTGAGGGTCCAATCCTGCAGGCAGCCGCACTCTAGGCTGACCAGATGTCCCGATTGTATAAGGACAGTCTCGATATCTGGGGCTTTTTCTTACATAGGCTCCTATTACCCTCCACACACCCTCTGTCCCAATTTTTCACACTTGCTATCTGGTCACCCTACCGCACTCGGAGATGAATTAACCTGTGGAGTTCTTCAGGGATCCCCAGTGAATTCAGCTGCATATGTAAGGATTTGTTTCTCGGATCAAGGTTTGGAACCAGTGGTGAGAGTTTTCCTTTCCAACATTGGTAGAAAAAATGGAAGAAGAAAAGCTAAAGACGCACATTCCACCACCCCCGCTGCACGTAGTTCTTTTAATTGTTTTAATGACTGTCACTCCTTGAAAAGAAAAGGAGTGTGAAAAAGAGAGAGCTGGGAAAGGAGAGTAGGAAGGACAAGATGCACCAAGGTTGGAGACAGAGAAAGAGAGAAGGAGACAGAGAAAGAGAACTTCCTCCCCTGATGTTTTTCTTTCATTTGGAATATGATGCAACTCACAAAATAGCAGCAGAAAATAAATCCATGCTTCAGACATGTCTCCTGATGACCAGAAGAGGTCACCGTGTCCGGCATAGCTCTCACGCAGTCATCTCCCTATCGGGAATGCAGGTTGTTAGAGTCCACTAGGTATTTGCAGGGCCAGGCAAGTATGTTGGGGGGAGGAGGAGGCAAAGGAAATCAGTGTGCTCACACTCTTTCATGGCTGAGATGTGATGGCACTCCTCAAACGGTGAGTGTGCGAGAGAGCCTGGGGAGTAGTGCAAGTGAGTGTGTGTCAGCATCAGTGTGAGTGTGCGTATATGTGAATGTGTGTGGGTGTGAGAGAGAAATGAGTGTGTATATGAATGTGTGTGCATGAGAGGGTGTGAAAATGCATGTGTGTGGTTCCCTGGTCTATCGATTTCTTACTCATCAGCGGATGTTTTCGGCCTCATGCAGCTTTCACGTGGGATCTCCTGATCGTGCGCTCTCAGTCTGAGACATGTGGGATTTTCCTGCACCAATAACTGTCTCTGGCTGGGGCCTGAGCCTGTCCTCATTGAAGTCAATGGCAGTGCTGATTACAATGGGAGCAGCATGGCCTTGTGGCTGGCGGGAGGGTGAGGTTTGGTTCCTAGTGTGCACCATCTCTGAATTTTAGCACAAATTCCTAAAGGAAAACCCTAATTCCTTAAAAGCGCAAATCCCTCCCTTATGTCCTGCGGGATGTCACCAGAGCAACAGACTCTTGTGCACAACTCTGGACAGAACCATGCACCAGATCCAGCCTCTAGTGTCTACTTGCCAATCCTTGTTCTGCATCATGGACTTGACTTTCTCATAATATTAGCCTAGGCTAAGCTCCCACCACCCCCATCCTGAATTCAGACAAAGAACATTGAACTGCTAACTCATTTTTTTCCCCTGGGAAATCCCACACTGAGCTTTTATTAGCATGATTCAGACCATTGTATGTCCATTGACTAGCGGGCCAGTTACCACAGCATCTGAGCACCTAATGTGTTTATCTGCATGATGCCCTGGTGAGGTAGGGCAGTGCTATTATCCCTGTCTTACAGATGGGGAACCACAGTCCACAGAGACCATGTGACTTGCCCAAGGTCACACAGGAAGTCTATGGCCAGGCACAGAATCGAACTCCCGTGTCCTGAGTCCCAGTTTAGCAGCCTACCCTGGGCCAGCCTTCCTCCCATTGCACACCAGCGCACCACTGGCAAATCTGCAGACACAGCCATTGCCGCGGAGGGCCCCTGTAGCTTTTGCAAAGAATCTGCTCAGCTAGGGCTGCATATCACTGAGCTGAGGTTGCCTGCGGCCTAAGGTTTAGGAGTGACACGTATGTTGCACACACGTATAGGGGTAGAGTACCCAACCATTGATGTCGATGGGAGATGCCGGCATTCCATACCTCACAATCAGGCCATCAACAGCTGTTCAGCTGTGATGGGTCCAGGCCACAGCATTCAGATCCCTCTTTGGATTCTGATCAACCTCCAGTTTGGGGTGTTCTGATCGGGAGCTGTGGTTCTGCCTGTGTAGCCGGAGAGGGACTATTTGCTAAATCTGGATTTCAATCTGAGTTCTGAGTTTCATTCTCTGCCTGGTGCCAGGTTTCGGTTTGGGTTCCTCTCTGCTTTAACATAAGGGGAAGTTCTCACTAGAGCTCCCCAAACCCCGTCCCACTGGATGTCTGCAGTCCACTGCTCTGCTCTAAGCTTAGTTACTTCCTGAAGGGAAACTGAACATGGTGCATGATGCAGAAGGGGAGGAGAACCATGGTCCTCATGCTAATGCTTTGACTGTATGATGCACCCTTTAGAGCTCAGTGAATGAAGCTTTGAAACATCCCAGCAAAGGAGGCCTTCTCAGCCCTGTTTAACAGAGCTGGAAACTGAGGCACAGATTGGTTAAAAGCCTGATTTCCAGAGGTGACATGTCCAAGGTCACACAGTGAATAGTGTCAGAGACAATAGCAGAACCCAGGAACCCAGACTCCCAAATGATTGCTCTAACCACTAAGCCACAGTCTCCTTTTAAGACTCTTGGGTGGGAGTGGGAGATCATCCGGAAAAGGACTTTCTAGCAGACCCTGTAAAGCAGCCATAGAGAAGATACAATGTCAGCTGTGGAGGTGTCTGCTGGGCTCCGGGACCAGGGAAGAAGCTGGAGCAGGTGGAATCAGGGTAACTCCAGGACACAGTTTGCAACACACAGCCGCAGGAGGCTGTGACAGGCACTTGGCCAGTCTGGAGACGGCTCTTACAGTTCCACTGCGCACTTCATGCATGGCCTGGATGTTGCAGAAAAACAGGCACCGCTGAAGTCTATTGTCTTCCTCTTTAATGAGGCCACAAGACTGGCCTGCAGGGCAGTGTGGTTTGACCACAGCAGCTGCTAAACAGGGCCTTGGCTGCCAGGCCAGATACCACATCCCTATCCCTGGCAGCTTGGGCCAATTGAGTTGTCAAGACCAGAAAAGATGCCAGGTGAGGTTCGCCTGAATCACACCGCGTGGCCTGTGCACGTGGATTTAATTCCCGTCTCCAACTGCTGAGATCCTCCAGGGCAACTAACCGCAGAGCTAGATGTGACAAAGGGAAGCAGCGGGTTCTCTAGTGTGATGCTCAAGCCGGCCTCCCCCGAGCAGATGTCAGCCTCATCTAAGCCATTGTCCAAGGGGACAGGACACTTCCTGCCTTCGGTAAGACACCTGCTGCTCAGAATGACAGGACAGTGAGACAGGAATGGGATTCAGGGATATGACTAAATTCTCCTCTTACAGTTGTTTCAATTCCACGTTAATTTGTTTGGCTCATGGGGTATAAATATGCCCAGGGCCGCAGGAGAAGGAAAGGGCTGATGGGTGAGGCTTGTAGAGCATCATCCTTTGTTTACTCTCAGTGTTCTGGCCTGGCTGGTCACCTAGGTAACTAGAGAAGTGAAAAGGCTGGGGTGCTGAAAAGGTACATTACATTGGAGAGGCAGCATCACGATCCACCTTCCTCTCAGCATCTCCATCCAGGCATTTCTGCGGCTGGGAGTACCACAGGCCTCGATGAACATAGCGAACAAGGGGGCAGCAGGGAGAGATGTGCCACCGGGGCTCTTGTTAGGAGAATAGAGAGTCAGGGACTGAGGAAGGGAGGCCTTCGTAGGAAACTTTCCCCTCTGAGAAATCAGAGTAACTAGGGATAATAACCAAATCAGCCAAAGCTCTTCCATTTGGCTTCACCTTGACAAAGCACCTCTTGCTATAAGCCATAGCCTCCAGGAACTCTCCTGCCAGGGAACTCAACCAGGCAAGAGTGAGACACTCAGATCTGTAGAGTCCCCTTTCTACAAGAGAAGGTCTAAGGAATGCAACTTTCCCGCAGGGGTGGCTCCAGGCCCCACCACGCCAAGCGCGTGTTTGGGGCAGCAAGCCACGGGGGACGCTCTGCTAGTTGTCGTGAGGGCGGCAGGCAGGCTGCCTCTGGTGGTTTGCCTGTGGAGGGTCTGCTGGTCCCGCTGCTTCTGTGGAGCTCCCGCAGGCGTGCCTGCGGAGGGTTTACTGGTCTCGCAGCTTCGGAGGACCTCCCACAGGCACGCCTGCGGCAGGTCCGCCGAAGCCACGGGATCAGCGGACCCTCTGCAGGCAAACCGCCGGAGGCAGCCTGCCTGCCTTGCTTGGGGCGGCAAAATCCCTAGAGCAGTCCCTGCTTTCCAGGTATTTCCTGGTCTGAAATCGGTCAGGTCTGAACGAGAATTCCAGACATAAGGGAGCTTCCTGCCAAGGGGATCAGAAACATGCAAGGAAGGTAGCCCCAGACCAAGTAAGTCTCCTACCAATCACAAGCTGTCTGTGGTTCTCTACACACATAAGGCATTGTTTGGTATTCAGAGTCTAGGGTTTGCCGTGTGTCCCACAGAGGATTGGAGATGCAGGTAAGCACCTACTGGAGACTCCTCTCAATATGATGGAAGGAGGAATGGATTGTTCACTTCGAAGACAATAGGAAATGGCTCTCTCCCTTTGAACGGCTGATGGCATGACCAAACAGAGAGCTTGCAATGTTGCAGCTGGATTTGCTGAGCTGAGGTGTCCCTCTCCAACAGAGGTAAGTGGCTGGCGGAGCATAATGACCTTGGGTCACCCAGATGCTTGGAGAGACTGTCATGAGAAGTGAAGCAGAACCGAAGAAAGTGAGCTCCAAGCTGCATGTCCTCACGTCACCTTTCATCAGGATGCCAAGCTTAGCGACCCCAAAAACCATGTAATAGCAAGAGTGTGAGGACTACACAAACTGTATATCACATAGCAAACTAAATCCACGTGGCTGTAGTATTTGCTTGTGCTTGTTTCACCTTGATGGATGAATAGAAATACTCTGTCTACAGAGATTGCCAGTGTGAGAATTCACAGGTGATCAGCTTTGTCCTCACCCCACAGTTACATGGAGAGAGCTGCAGTTTAGGGAGCAGTTTGTTCAATTGGTTCTGCAAGGAATTATCTCTCCAAATTCTGTTCTCAGGTATAAATCATGGGTGACTCCATTGAAGTCAATGGACTTATTCTGAATTTACCCCAGTGCAACTAAGAGCAGAATTTAGCTCCCAAATGAGATCTGGTCTAATAGCCAGAACTCTTGTGTTCTCTTTCCAGTTCTTCCACTGACTCGCTGTGTGAACTTAAGCAAATAGTTTAACAGGTCTGTGCCTTGGTTGTCCCCAGCTATAAAATGAGGGAAATAATATTAACCTGCATGACAAGGATCACTTATGGTGACTGGTGAGATAATGTCCATCGGTGCGTTGAAGGAATGAAGTGCTATATAGAGTCCTAGTCCTCTCCCACTGAAGTAAATTATACAATTTGAATTGATTGAATTCAACAGCTGCAAGATCTGGCCCTAGGTGCTAAGCATACTTATTACCTTAGGTTATATATTGAGAAGGTCAGTAGCTGTTGAATGCACATATCATTTCAGCAGCTGAGGAGCTAAATTGAAGCTGTGGGGGGGGATGGCTTGATAATTAAACTGAAATTAATTAGAGGAAATTAACTGATTATATTGTTGTTGAGCTCTCTTGCGGTTTTTATATTTTTAAAGGCAAATTGTTGGTATCGTTCATTCTACTGCAGGGGTCGGCAACCTTTCAGAAGTGATGTGCCGAGTCTTCATTTATTCACTCTGATTTAAGGTTTTGTGTGCCAGTAATTTTAATGTTTTTAGAAGGTCTCTTTCTATAAGTCTATAATATATAACTAAACTAAACTATTGCTGTATGTAAAGTAAATAAGGTTTTTTAAATGTTTAAGAAGCTTCATTTAAAATTAAATTAAAATTCAGAGCCCCCCAGACCGGTGGCCAGGACCCAGGCATTGTGAGTGCCACTGAAAATCAGCTTGCATGCCACCTTTGGAACACGTGCCATAGGTTGCCTAACTCTGTTCTACTGTATCCTAGGTGGAAGTGAAGAATTCATCAGGAATATTCACATCAGGACAGCCTGGCTCAGGAGATTGCTAACGAGAGATGGAGCCTTTCACCTCTAGGCCGCAGGTTCATACTGAGCCTAGGTCAGTAATAACCAAAAGTTATTACCATCTGATAGCTGTTCAGTGGACTATGTGAAATGAATTGTGGGGCTCATTTGAGGTCCCAGTGGACAAGCATGCACATCACACACACAACAATACTCATCCCAATTGGCACTAATTGTTATCCTTGCTGGTAATGACAGCAGAGAGGCTGAGGATTGAATTGGTGTGGAGACAAATCTTGCTCCTAGAGATGGTACCTCATGGCCCTGATTCAACAAAAGCATTTAAGCATATGCTTACCCTCCAGTGTGTGCTTTGCTCATTTGGGTTCCATGTTGAGGATAGGACAGGGAGTGGGGGATGCAAAGGAAAATTGCCCCATCTGCTTGTGGGGTCTATTTTATAGATACAAAGGGGACCTCATCTGCCAAGGCTTTTCATCTGCCACTTTCCACAAGCAGTAAAGCCATGCTGTTTGGGGGTGGCTTAGGTGTCATTGGGAAGTGTGACAGACCCAGGCAAGTGGGGTATAGGAGTCTGGTCCTATTGGTATCCAAGGGGTGGGCAGGCGAAGCCCACCCACTTCTAAAGGACCTCCCCCAGCCTAAGGGGAGGATCCACAGGTCTAGGACACCAAGCAAGTCCGTGGAACAACTAATGAAAAAAACAGGAGCGGGAGTGAGGTCATAGGGCTAAACGAAGGGAACCTGATGGGGACACCGAGCAGAGAACCCCAGACAATGCCCATTGCTCCTCGAAGGCATCAAGGGAGTCAGTGGACGCCGCCCAGAGGGACTCCGCCCAGATACGTGAATGGACAGAGGAGCAGAAATAGGCCCCACAGTCACAGGAAATCCCATCAGCCAACCTCCTCTCCCTATAGGAGTCTGGTCCTATTAGTATCCAAGGGGTGGGCGGGTAAAGCCCGCCCACTTCTAAAGGACCTCCTGTCATAAGCATAATTCCTAATTCTGAACCTTAGAGTCCAAAATGTGGGTGTCTGCATGAAACCTCCAAGCTTAATTACCAGCTTCGATCTGATAGCGCTGCTACCAGCCAAAAATTTCCAGTGTTTGGCTCACTCTGGTCTCCCCAAAACCTTCCCTGGGGGACCCCAAGACTCAGATGCCCTGAGTCAACGAAGGAAGAGCCCCTCCCCTTCTATCTCTTTAACTTCCTCCTCCAGCTTCCCTACTGGGTTTCGCGAAGATTACTGTACTTAACATCCTTGAATACAAAACGAAGGGCAAATTTACCTTCCCCCCTTCTTTCTTCCCCTCCAGTCTCTCCTGAGAGAGACCGGTAATCCTGGCACAGGGATTTCTATCCCTAGAGCTCACTGCTAGAAAGAAATCCAAAAGGTTTTAAAATGAAAAGCTTATATATAAAAGAAAGAAAAGACATAGAAATGCTCTCTGTATCAGATAACAATTATCAGGGTCAATTGCTTAAAGAAAATTATGAATAAATAGCGGCTTATTCAAAAAGAAATACAATTAAAACATGCCAGCAAGTACATCACATGTAATACAAAAAACAATTAAGCCTATTTTTTTCCTATGCCTTGTACTCACAACTTGGAAAATGAAGATTAGAACTTGAAGATAGAAAGATCCCTCTCCATAGCCGAGAAACAGACAAAGACACACACAAAGGGACACACACCCAATACTTTCCTCCTGAGCTTTGAAAAACGCGGTTTCCTGATTGGTCCTCTGGTCAGGTGTTTGGTTCCTTTGTTAACCTCTTTACAGGTAAAGAACATTAACCTTAGCTATTTGTTATGACACTCCCCCAGCTAAGGAGGACCACAGGTCTGGGACACCAAGTATTAATGGGACAAGTAATGAAAAAACAGGATCGGGGAGTGAGGTCATAGGGCTAAGAAGGGAACCCGATGGGGACACCGAGCAGAGAACCCAGATAATGCCGCTGCCCTCAGAGGCATCAAGGAGTCATGGGATGCTGCCAGAGGAACTCGCACCGGATATGTGAACGGACAGAGGAGCAGAAATAGGCCCACAGTCGCAGGAAAACCCATCCGCCAACTCCTATCCTACAGGAGTCTGGAGAGGGAATATACTGGTCACTGGGTGAGTAGTTTCTGTTCCCTGAGTGGACAAAGCAGGGCTGCACTAAAGTATCAGGAACTGCTAGAACAATTAAGGAAGACAGGCTGATTAGACACCTGCAGCAATCAAGGCAGGCTAATCAGAGCACCTGAGTTTTAAAGAGCTCACTCCAGTCGGGAAGGGAAGCAGAGGAGAGGAAGTGTGTGTGAGGAGCTGGGAGCAAGAGGCGCGAGAGCAGAGAGTGAGAGGGTGTGCTGCTGGAGGAGCTAAGGATAAAGCGTATCATACACCAGGAGAAGTCCTGTGGTGAGGACTAAGAAAGTGTTTGGAGGAGTCCATGGGGAAGTAGCCCAGGGAGTTGTAGCTGTCATGCAGCTGTTACAGGAGGCATTATCGACAGCTGCAATCCACAGGGCCCTGGGCTGGAACCCAGAGTAGAGGGTGGGCCTGGGTTCCCCCCAAACCTCCCGACTCCTGATCAGACACAGGAGGAGTTGACCCAGACTGTGGGGAAGATCACTGAGGTGAGCAAATCTGCCAATAAGCTCAGGACCCACCAAGGTAGAGGAGGAACTTTGTCACAGAAGCTAATGTTCAGAGCTCTCATAGAAATCTGCTGAGCCATATTCTGATCTCATTAACACCTGTACAAATCAGGTGTCACTCAGCTGATGTCGGTGGAGTTACTTTGAATGTATATCATGTACATGAAACCAGAATAAGCAAATGACAAAATATTTACTGTCAAGAGAGAGGTTTCTCTCAAGACATTACAAAGGCTTTACTAACAGTTCCAAGGCAGACAGACACATAGAGTCAAGCCAGGTACAAGGATAATGGTGTACAAGGCACCAAGGAAGGGGAAATTAAGTTCCAAGGTTAGAATGTAGAGGCTGGATCCTGCCAGGGGCTGAGCTCCCTGGCCCTTTACCGGTCCTTCACTTAAGCATGCGAGTGGTTCCTCTGAAGTCAGCAGGGCCACCCAGAGGATTCAGGGGGCCCAGGGTCTTTGGTGGTGGGGGGCCCCCACCAGCAAATTGCCGCCGAAGACCTGGCACTTCAGCAGCGGGTCCTGGGACGGAAAGACCCCCCCTGCTGCGGGTCTTCGGGTCACTTTGGCAGCGGGTCCTGGGGCAGAAGGACCCCCCACCACTGAATTGCCACTGAAAACCCAGAGCGGAAGAATCTCCAGGGACCTGGGTCCCGTGAGTTTTCTGAGGCCCCCAGACCGAGTGAAGGACCCTGCTCCAGGGGCCCCGAAAAACTCTCGTGGGGGCCCCTGTGGGGCCTGGGGCAAATTGCCACACTTGCTCCCCCCACCCCGGTGGCCCTGGAAGTCAATGTTAAGGTTAAAGTTAAGCACATGCTTAAAGCACTTTTTTGGAGATGAGTCAGAGCACTGGGCATTAGGCAAGATTAAGCCATAGGAGGGAATAACGAGTTTGATCATTTAGAAAGGTTAATGAATGTATATTTATATTCAAGGTCACTTTCTATTAGAGACAAAAGGGGGCTATGAAAAGGAAGGGGTTACACAGACAGCATGCAGTACCAGTGAGCCATTCCTTCAGGAGCTTCTGAGAAAGCCGGTTCTGTCTTATCTATGTAAGTTCCTATGCTGATGTCCATCACCTTGATGTGAGCACTAAGCTTAGGTTCAGGCTGAGTTGTTCTTCATTTAATTATTGATGACGTTTATTACAGTAGTGTCTAGAGGCCACACAAGATCCCAGGCTTGGCACTGCACAGATACAGAGTTAGTGACAATCTAAGCAGAGAGACTGACAGACAAAGGGATATTACAGACAAGCAGAGAGTTCTCCGCTCAGTGGCAACTCATCAGAGGTACAGACCCCTTCCCCCAGTGTCTAGTCTATTAATTGTCATGTCTGGAGTAATGCTTAGCCCGCTAGCATCAGTTTGGATGGAAACGGGGGGGGGACCTGGAGGCAGTACTTAATTTGTAATGAAAGAGGCATCAGGCTCAAGCAGTTAGGTGCTGGGGCTCAAGCAATTTTCTTACATTCATAACTTGTGCTGCAAGCCCAGAGGTGCCACGGCTCAGCCCTGGAAAGCCCAGAGGTGCCAGGGCTATGAACTGCCAAGCCCAGAGGTGCCAGGGCTCAGCCCTGACACAAATTAAGCACTGCCTGGAAGGTTTCAGCAATCCTCCTGCTGAGTTGTGCTCTGTGGTCCAGGGCAGTGGGTTGCTGTACTGCCTGGCCCCATCACAAGAAGGCTTGGCCTGGCTTCCAGGATGAGCAGTGGAAGCTGTTGGTAAAGAATGACTACAGGGGCTTTCTGGGCTCCCTGAGGCCCTGTCCAGCCTGCAGCACTGATTTCTTGGGCAGTCCCTGAGCCAGCCTTCACTCTGATATACGTTTATATATGTTTGTCCGGCACAGATTGGCCCATCTCCCCCATGCAAGGAGGATGAATGCTCTGACCATCAGGTGTCGTCTCCCCATGGCAGGTCAGTAGATCCCCTTGTACTTTATAGTTTCTCTCCCAATCACTGTAGCTATCATTCCTTGATCTGTGTCAGCTACAAGTTACAAATGCAACAACATGCCAAGGAGCAAAACGCCTACAGCTTAAGTAGCTGGTGTCAGTCTCTCCCTGTACCTAGGGTACACTTATTCCTGATAGTGATGGGGGAATGAGAGAAGAGAACATAAGGGTCAGAACCATCCCTGCCTCAATCCATTCACTTTCACTGAGTTACATGAGAGCTGTTTCTGAATGGTCTTTCATTTTAATACTGAAGAATGGGTCCTTCTTATCATAGTGTCAAGGGGCATATTTCCCCCCAAACTAGACCCTGGACAAATCAAAAGAGTCACAGGCATTTTTCCCCTCTGGAAGTTTTATTGCCTCACAAATCTACTGTCATAAAAGCACCCTCCCGAATCACTGCTGGGAAGGTTTGATCAGTTCCCTAGAACAGCATTTCCCTACCTGCTTATCTGCTCTGGGAAGATGCATCTGAAATGTTGCAAGGTGAGACATGTGGTGCTGGTTCTTACGAACATGCCTTGTGCGTCCTGCAAATTAAATACACCTCTTTGCGAGTCACGCCTAAATAGTTATCCATTAATTGGGTAATAGTTATTAATAACCCAGATTATTAAAATATTATAACAATGATGCAACAGAACAGTTATTTAAAATCGTAAAACATCTCGAGTCACATTACATGATATTCCATCCAAAAATTGAAAATAAGGGGATAATGGGGGGGATTATTCAGGCCTTTTTTCCATTATTTTAGATTGTCTCAGAAATCTTGAGCAGTACCAGTAGTTTTTCAATGCTCAAAATACACTCCACAGACTCCAACCACTGCCGAAAACCAAAGACGCCAGTTAACACCTAAAGAAAGCTTTGCCTTGGCTGCAAAAATGGAACTACTGTATTAGAAATAACAATCAAGGCAAGATTTAAAGATAACTATGTTGAGATTAAAGAACAGGAGGACTTGTGGCACCTTAGAGACTTACAAATTTATTTGAGCATAAGCTTTCGTGGGCTATAGCCCACTCCATGGAATGCACAGAATAGAGCATATAGTAAGGAGAGATATATACACATACAGAGAACATGAAAAGGTAGGAGTTGCCCAACCAACTCTAAGAGGCTAATGAATTAAGATGAGGAATTATCAGCAGGGAAAAAAAACCTTTTGTAGTGTTAACGACAAGAAGGTGTGAGAATACTTAACACGGGGAAATAGATTCAATGTGAGACTATGGCAACGCAACTGGACTGTGGTTTCCCTCATAATCATGGACATGCCAGATAAAAGAAGGGCGGGGCATGGAACGTTTAACGAGTTAGATTCAGTTTAAGGAAAAAAACTGAATTATTTTTCGTGTGCGTTTCTGGGTTTGTCTTGAAAATGAAATCCCCACTCAGAACCCTGGACAGAGTGAGGCCGCTCTGCCTTTCAGCACCAGAGACAGCGACAGGTCTCCCATACCCACCAAGTCAGCACCCTGGACAGAGCCTAGAGCTTCCAGTTTGAGCCTGAATTCTCTTTCTCCCCCCATCCTAGTCTAAGATGCCAGCCCGCCCGGTGCACGGGGCTACCGGAGGGGTTGGTTGGTAGCCCACAGACAGATACGGTGCTGAGCCGGAAGCACTGTTTTAAAGCTTCCCCACTTTTCCCTTCCAGCAGGGTGAGCGTCGGCTCAGAAAGCAATTGGCAAATCGGTGAAGTTGAATGTGAACCGGAGGCAGAGTGAGTGATTGCAGAGCCCAGAAAGCCGCCAGATGTTGTCTTGGCCAAACTCACCAGCTCCCTGGCAGGATCCCTTCGGGAAAGGAAAGCGGGGGCAGCTTTAGGAGCAGCACCTCACCCAGGAGTTCGAGTGACGCGGGGAGAGGAACCAGGGTGGCGGGGCCGGGCTGCTCAATGGAGCGAGTAACTCAAGGCAGCAGGGGCTAGCGGGGCTCTCAGAGTCCCCCTCCCCGGGGAGTCCCTCCAGCCTGGGCCGAGGGAGGAGCGGGGAGCGCTCGGCGCTAGTCTTGGAGACCCAGCCCGCGGATCTCAATTGTGGGGTGTCCCGGCCCCTCCGAACCGGGAGTGAAGTTCTCGCAGCTTGTCCGGCTCTCCGCGGTCCCCCCCGCGGTCAGTCTCTCCGTGGTCCCTACAAACCCCGCTGCTGAGCGCGGCTGGGCCTCCTGCCCGCTCCCGCTGTGGGTCTGATCCCTCTTCTCAGCCGGGGCTTGGGGGCCTCTTTCGGACAGGGAAGGGCAGGTGGAGGTTCCCCCGATCCTCTTCCCCGCGTTCCCTGCACGGATCGCAGCCGGTTCGGGGCGAGGAAAGGCCGATGGCTCTGAGCTGATCAGTGCCCGGGGCGGGACTGGCTTTTCTTACACACCACGCAGCTAAGCGCTGCTTCCCTAAAGCGGAGCCACTTCGCTGTTCTGCGAGTCTCCGCTTAGCGCCCATTCCCCACGCGGGTATTTTTCGTGAACGAACTGGTGGAAAATCTCCAGCCAAACCGGCTCCTCGCGGTTTGAAAATTAAAAATAACAATCCCCATAAAAGTGACCTGGCGGGAGTCTGGGTTTCCTGGCCGCCAGGAACGACCACTCGTCGGTGCCAATCGTTTGTAATTTACAATTCATTATTATTTATGGGGGAAGGGAAAACGCTAAATAATAGTTTGGGAGTCCCGCTTCCTACCCCCAAAACAAGCAAGAGAAAGGGTCCCTTCTGCGCGCTTTGGGGTGAGAGAAACCAGAGGGACGGAGCGTGGGTCGAACCACAGGGAGCGCTGGGGATGGATGGAAAGATCCAGTGTTTTCTCTGAGCAGTCCCTATATAGACCGTATCGTGTTCCACGGGCACCTCTGTGCGTTGGAAGCGGCCTGCAGCCGAAGGAACCCCATTTTAGAGCCGGGTATGGCAGGTTTGTTATGGGAGGGGCAGACAGAGACACCGGTTTCCGCGGTCTGGGGTTGCCCCCCAGGAAATCAGGACGGGGGCTTGGAAAGAACCACTGTGAGATCACCTACATTGTCTCCAGAAACGAGGAGTCCCTTTACAAATAAAAGAGGGGCAGACCGGACAGCTGGGGTGGGTTTGTCCGGAGCTGGGATATGAGGCGCTGTCCCTTTAAAAGTTCAGCCTTGCTCCGGGGGAATAGCTCGCTGGCATTGTCCAGTTTGAACTGAGCGCCGGAAATGGAGCCTGGGAGCCTGCACTGGTCACTCAGCCATTGTCCTGGGCCAGCCATGAAATCTCTCTCCTAGAGGAGGGGGGAGAGCTTGGAGCCACCCACCCCTGCGAAAGCTCAGCTCCCTCCAGCCCCGACACCTTCAGGCCATGCAAATCGGGACCCTCGGTTCCAAATGCAGACCCCCCGCCGCCCCCCAGCTAGCCCCTCCCCCAAGCCCTTCCCACAGTGGAGGGAAGAAAGCGCGCCCCCCCTCCCTGAATAGCCAAATGGGTCATTTCCGCTCCAAATATGTAATGCGAAATATGCTGGCCAGGGAGAGCCTAGAGTTCAAAGAGCCAGAGAACGCGCCCCCCTTCCGGGGCAGGGGGAATGGAACCCGGGGTCCAGCATTTCCCGGGGAGCAAGTGGATTTCCCAGCCAAGAACCCCCTTCCTTAGGGGTCTCTCCTCTTCTGTGCGCCCGGGAACCCCCCACCCCCGGGGGTCTCCAGTCCCATCCATCAGCCCCAATGAAGCATTGATCGCATCTCATTTGATCTGATTGCCTTTTAACCAGTTCTGGGGCTTCGCTCCCAAATCCCCCTGCCCACCCCAGAGGCCCGGCTGCCGTGGGGTTGGAATTATATCACTGTGTGTTAATCACTGAACTTTACATGTGGGGGGGGCAAAGATACTCGTACCCTGCCTAACTTCTTTGGAAGGGGTGAGAGCTGAAAATACTTTATTTAAAGGGTGATTGGAATAGATTTAATTCCCAGGTTGTTATGCAACGGTTTCAAAATTTTACAACTCTGAGTGGGGCCAAAAGAACCGTCTCAAGGGGATTCGATTGGGGGGACTTTCATTTTAACATCCGTGTTTTTTCTCCGGCTGGGGAACGTGGCTTCTAGCTGCTGGCGTTATAATCCTCTCATTAGGGTGAAATATAGCCCGTGGGCACAAATGAAATTTACAAAACTGAGCGATCCTCCCCAAATTGTTCCCACCGGCCTTTGATTTTAAACCAACCAACGGGGGCGGGATTTCTTCATTCGTTTTCCACGTGATGCATCGAACAAAAAAATCTGTTTGCCCCCCTGCATAAAACATCCCTTTGTGTTTTCTTCTCCCCCCTTAAGCCTTTGTTTGTTTGTTTTTAAAGAAATCTTCCTGGGAAATTTTTAACTTAAAGCCGAGCACTGAATTAATAACTTTTGTTGTTGTTGTTCAAAAGCAGGGCTGGGTCATTTCAATTTGCTCGAATCCGAAGTTTGCGAAGCCAGATGATTCCAGTCGCAGGTGGTTTAAAATTAATATACCACCAGAGAGCAATAAACGGGGAAACAATCAAACCCCCACACACACCCCATTCATTTCAGATCCTCCTAGGAACAAATGCCCCTGACTGAGTATTTCTGGAGTGGGTCCCTCGCGATTCCCTTCCTCTATCCCTAATAGTAGGACAAACTGATCTCTACTTTCGGGGGGGAGGGAATTGTCCGAGAAAGGTTTAACATGCCAAGAAGGAATGAAGCGGGAGAGCTCTCATTTTAAACAGGTCAGCTAAAGTCCTGCTGATCATCTCCCAGCCAAACTGACTATAGGCAGAGAGGCGGCGGGGGGGAGGGTACAGCGGTTAATAGTGTCCTGAAGGGGGTGGAGTGGAGTGCAAACGAGGGCTGGGGGGGTCATCCATTTTTTTTGTCTTGACAGGTGGTTGCTATCCGTGATTGGCCCGCTGTGGGGTTTGCACTCGCAAGCAGCCTCCTCCTCCCTTAAAACAAAAATCCCTCTTGGAATGTATAATTATTAGCAAGGGGGGAAAGTAACTAAGTCATGTGGGGGAGGGGAAGGAAGGAAGGAAGGAAGGACGGGGACATGTGAAACCCACACTATGATAAAACAGAGCCGGGGATGCCGGGCAAGGCGGCCTCCTTACCTCCCACCCCCAAAACCCTGGATTCAGCAGGCGCGATGAAGTAGGAAAAGGGGGAAAGTGAAATTAACCAGGGCTGTCCCGCGGCAGGCAGCATGGCAGAAGGTGACTCCCCCTCTCCTCCCCACCTCTGGGGGGGGGGCGAGCTCAGGGGTGTTGTCGAGGCGGGAGAGAAGGAGGAGGCATGGCTCTAGGGGTTGCTATTGTCTCTTAGAATTTGGGATCCTTTGAAAGCCCTGGGGCCCTCCCACCTCTATTGTTGGAGTGAAGATGTAGCAAACCTTTCTCTCCCCCCTCCTCTCGGGTTTGAATCTTTTTTTGGGGGCTGGGCTGTGGTGACACCCTCCAGGCTGGCTGCAGCGAGGAGGAGTGGAGGGGATTCCGGCCGCAGCTCGGGATTTTGCCAAGGGGGTGCAGGATGGGTTCTGTTTCCAACCAGCAGTTTGCAGGTTCGGTGCTGCTTTATTCCAGACTGGGCTGATTGGTAGAGGGGTGGAATTCACAGCTACCCCGAATGATCGGTGGTGGTTTGTTTGTTTCAGCTTTGTGGAAAGAATGTGCCCTTGGGTGCATTGGATTTAGCAACTCACTAAACGAATGGTGGCTTCCCCCCCCCCCTTTTATTTTTCAGCGTGTGTGTGGGGGAATTAAATGAAATCAGTGCGTTGCTCCACCATGTGCTTTCCTCTCGGGTGAGAGTTGGGAAGTTGTGGGCATTTTTTGGATTTTGTGAAGACTGGGCGAATCTAAGCAGCTGGGGATGGGGGGCGGGAGTGGAGCGACTGGCATTTAAAATCTGCAATCAGCTGGATTCGAGAGGCAAAAACTTTTCGGGGGAGATTTCTCTTTGATTTCGCACCATTCGGGGGAGGAGGGGACGGGAATTTGGGGGTTCGGTCCCTCTGTCTCTTGGATCTAATCGAGGTTAATTGCAACTGGCTTCGATCAGCATAACCAAATCATCCTCGTTGAGATGGGAGATTGATTTCCGCAGGCCCGTTTTGCCATCAGACGTGGGTGTCCCGTACTTCATGTCGGGGTGGGGGTTCGATGTCTTATTTACTCTCTGCCGCGGTGCATTTGCTTTAGATTTGGGGTAAGAGAGACTCCCCCGCCCCCAAAGGCTCTGGCGGTTTCTCCGAGGCTAGAGTGGAGTTGCCTGGCTTGGTGCGCGCAGCTGGGTTGGAGGCGGCGGCAGCAGCAGCCAGGGAGATTCCCAGGGAATCGGGGGTCTCAGTGGTGGGGGGTCTCTCCGGGGGGGAGGGAAGGGCAGGGGCTGCAGAGGGAAGCTCGATTATGCTCCCATGGGTGCCCCGGAGGCTGGTCCCCAACTCTGCACTATGGCGAAGGCGGCTCTCCTGGTTCCTTCGCCCCTAGCTCAGTGGGTCTGGCTTGTATGTTTCCAGGTGGCTGTGCGAAGACGGGCGAGGAGCCCGCGGGAGGCTCCCCCAAGCCAGACGAGGAACCCCAGCCCCTCCACGGCTCCGGGATCTGCAAGTGGTTCAACGTCAGGATGGGCTTCGGTTTCCTCTCCATGACCAGCAAGGAGGGCATGGCCCTGGACTCCCCCGTGGATGTCTTTGTGCACCAGGTAAAACTGGGGAGCGGGGGGAGGAGGCTTCTCCGAGGCCGACGTGGGTCCAGGGGCTTTTCAGCCTCCTCCGCCGGTCCCAAGGCAGGGCGGTGGGCCTGGGCGGTTTAAGGCCTAGGACGCTGGTGCTGGGGGGGCAGGAGGCACTAGCAGAGATTTCAGCCCAGGCAGAGCCCTGGGGGCAGCTCGCCCTGGCTGGGGAGGCAGGAGGCATTCCGGCCCCCTGTCCTGGGGAGGGGAGAAATGCAGCGGTCGGGGAGGTGCGTTTGGACACGGAACCCCCTGTATTGGGCTCCTGCTTTGTGAATCCTCTTGTGGAGGGGGTGGCTCCAGCCTGTTTCTGAGCAGCCCTCCCTCCATCTCAGGCCAGCTTCATCAGCCCCACGAGTGGGGGGCGGGGAAGGGGCTCCCTATACCACGCTGGGCCTGCAGGGCTTGCGGCCTTTCTCCGGGAGCTTTGGGATTAGCGCTTGTTCCTTGTGGTTGTTTTCGCCTCCTCTCTCCCTTCCCACTTCCCCAGCCCCGTGGGGACCGGGGGCCTGGTGAGCCAGGGCGAGGTTCCCCTCCGGAGGACCCTGCTGCAGCCTGGGTAGAAAGAGATACCTGCTCGGTCCCTTTTTCTGTCCACCGTGGCTCATTGTGGGAGCCCACAAAGCTGGGCAGGGAGCTGCTCTAGGCGTGAGAAGCTGGGGTGGGAGATGGATGGATGGAGAGGGGGTTGCAGGCAGGTAGCCTTCTGCTTAAAGGGGGGTGAAAAGTGCTACCCTCGGGTACTAGCAGGAGAAATAATGTGTCCTGGGGCCTGCATGGATTATGGGAGGGGGAGCAGCGGATGGAGGAAGAAGTGTGCTGAGCTATGGGGGATGGGGGGCAATACAGCGTGTTAGAATAGGCTTCCCACCCAATTCAAAAATGATTTGTACACACACACGTAGGTATGATTAGGTCCCATCCAGGAGAGAACCTGGTTCAACCCACCCCTCAGCTGTGGCTGTTAACAATGGGTGATGCCCATTGATGGTGTCCACACTGATGCTACAAATAATCCACCTTTTGATCCCTCCGGTGTAACCCAGCTGTGTCCTTAATGTGCTGTAAAAGGGGTTTGTCAGAGACTCGTTCTAATCCTGGCACTACCTAGGCTGAGACAGTTTCTTTGCATAATGTGGTGGGTTCTCGTTTCTCTTTGGTCTAAAGAGGCAGAAAAAACTAACAACCTCCCAGCCCCAAAAAAGTCCTCAGCCATGTTACAGAGGGAATGGGGTGAAAACAGTTTGTAGTGCAGGCGGGGTCTCGGTTTGCATCTGCATATGACAAGCTTATGAAACCTGCTATCTGGTTGAATGCCAGCCTAGGGAAATCCTCCTGAGCATCTTCTGGGGAACCAGCTTTTAAAATATCCCTGTCTGACGGGGAGGGACTCTGCTAGTCTGTCTCAACCACAAGGGCTGCTGCACCCCCTGGCTTGAAGTGGTTTCCATTATATCCAGGGTTTCCAATTTGGTTTAACGGCTCTCAGCACGCCCCACTATACAAATTGTTCCAGACCCCAGGTCCACAGCCATTTCTGAGCCTTGTTGCAGCTAGCAGGGCTTAAGCCCTGATCCAGGGGAGCATTTATAACATGTACTTAAATCCCACTGGAACTCAAATGCTTTGCTGAATCTGTGCCTTACCCCGTGGCATAGGTGGTCTCTGGGGAACACCCTGAGGACTGATTCTGCTTTTCTTAAGGTGCATCTACACTGGAAGTGAAGGTGTGATTGTTACACGGGTAGGTGCACCCTGGCTAGTTTTAATCTAGCTATCACGGGAAACAGTAGTAGTGTAGACAGCGCCCATGGGCTGGCAACCAAGGTACATACCGAGGGTTCTCAATCAGTTTATACACTGGATGCTAGCCTGTGCCATCATGTCTACACTACACTGCGCCAGCTAGATTAAAGCTAGCGCAGGGACGACTACCCATGCTACAATCCACCTTCACTTGCAGTATAGACATATCCTTAGAGATGTTGACTGTCTGCATGATTTCTGTTCTGGTTCTGCATCTTTCAAAGGCCTTAGCTACCCTGGGATTCAGGCTGACCCAGGTGAAACACAGTCTGCCCAGCCAGTATGGACATAGTATAGCTGCTTAATAGTGGGCTGAAGGGTAGTTGAACATGGATTGTTTTTTGTTTGTTGTTTATTCCTAGATAGCAGCAACAAAACTTATGCTTGATCTCTTCATTTAAAAGTTGGTGTGGTGCCTGTAGTGTAATATCCTGCAATAGAGTTGATCATTTAATGTACATTAAACAATCATGTGAAAACCACTGAAAGAGCAGGACGTAGAAGTGGACATATTGATGGCTCCTGAATAGGGTGACCAGGCAGCAAGTGTGAAAAATAGGGGTGAGGGGAGTAATAGGAGCCTATATAAGAGAGAGACCCAAAAATCGGGACTGTCCCTATAAAATCGGGACATCTGGTCACCCTGATCCTGGATGTCATGAGACACCCCCCCCCTGCCCCCAAGAAGAGAAGGTTCCTTCCAGGGGTAGGCTGAGTGCCATTGTTTAAAGAGTTCAGAACAGAGCTTTTGCAGAGTTCGAGGTGTTTCAGATACAGGATTTTGGAACCACAAGACTGAATGGAGGTGAGGTCTGGATTCTCTTTCATCTTCTGCTCCAGGAGAGAATGGCTCCTGTGGTCACAACTGATGGAATGATATAGCAAATCCCAAAGTGATTGAACATGGAAAACTGAATTCTCTTAGCCTGGGAGAATGCAGTCAGGGATGTGGCATGGTGTGGAACAGAAAGGAAATGGTTTTTGCTCTGATTACACAGGCCTTTAGATGCATGATAAAAATTTCCTTGAGTTTGGAGGAGATGGATTCAGATTGGCTGGGAAAACCCAGTTCCTGGGACTGGTCACTAGATCCACTAAAAGACAGTGCCAAGTTCTCTGTTAGAAGAAACGACTGGATCTTTTGTGTGTCTGAGAGAGAGAGAGAGATTCAGTGTGACCCCTGGCTAATGGAGTCTGGGTAGGAATGCTCTATTCTCCGCAGCATTTATTGCCCTCAGACAGTCTAGTTTTCTGATTGCAGTCACTAACATTCCTGCACAAAAAAGAATTAGCCAGGGTGTGTCTGCCTGTTATATATCTCTCACAACCCACTGTCTAGGAAAAGGCCACAAATTTCCTTAAATCACCCAGGATGGGGTCTGGGGAGCATTTAATCTGAGCAGGGCCAGCTCCAGGGTTTTTGCTGCCCCAAGCGGCAGAAAAAAGAAAAGAAAAAAAGCGGCGATCAGCGGCACTTAGGTGGCAGGTCCTTCCCTCTAAGAGGGACTGACGGACCCGCCGCCGAAGAGCCAGGCATGCCGCCCCTCTTCATTGGCCACCCCAGGCACCTACTTGCTGTGCTGGTGCCTGGAGCTGGCCCTGAATCTGAGCCAGTGGTTCTCAACCTATTTACCATCCTGGGCACTCTCTTTGTTATGCAGGCCGCATCCATACAATATATATACTACCTGTTTGGCCCTGAGGATGTCACATGGGCTGCAGCTGTGTGCTGACTGGGCCATGGGTTGAGAACCTCTTATCTGAGCAGTTCCTGTGATGTTCGCAGACTCAGGCTATGTCTACGCTACCATTTATGTCAATGTAATTTGTCACTTGGGTGTGAATAAGCCACTCCCCCCGAGCGACATAAGTTACACTGACCTAAGTGCTGGTGTGGACAGCGCTAGGTCGGCGGGAGAGCTTCTGGCGCTGACTAGCTACTGCCTCTGATGGAGGTGGATTAATTAAGGTGAGGAGAGAGCTCTCTTCTATACTGAAGAGTTTGCAGTGGTGCAGCTGCAAGTTCTCTAATATAGCCATGAACTTAGAGGGAGTTGGTAGAGAGCTGGTATGTTCAAGAAACTGATGTAAGTGACTGGATTATTTCGGGGGGGGTGGAAGGGAGAAATGGGGTCAAATATAACTTTGATGCCCAAATAGCTACTCCTTAGCTCGTGTGCTTCCTGCTTTAATTGTGTATTAGCACTTCCAGGTTAGCCTTTGAGGTGAAGGAGTTGTGCCTGTGGGGCAACTAGATGGCTTCCGCCTGATGAAGGTCTATAGAGCCGTTCATCTCAAGGTCACTGGTTCAAATCCAGCCCCAGGTTGGTGGTGATTGAAGGTTATTACTAGCCAGTGGCTGCTTGGCCTGTTAATTTAATCTGGATCTTAGTCCAGTTATCTGGCTTCCCCCAAAACACCATTAGGATGGCACAAATTGGGATCGCTTGTTGGCAGCCCTGGCAGAGAAGCCAAGGGCTGCATGGAGAATGAATGTCTCCTCTCATTCCCAGGAGTTATCCCTTGGGACAAGGTTGAGGCACATTTCAGAAGCAGAAAGGAAACTCCTGCTTCCACTGTGTATGCTGTGCCATGAATAGAGGACATTGGGGCTGTCAACCCAACACCCTTCTCAAGCACTACACAGCTGTATATTTCAAGACCTTCGCTCCAAGGAATGGTGTGGGTGTCAAGTCAGTGATGGGCCATAATCCAAAGTATCCAGAGGAGAATAGACAAATGGACAAATCCAAGCAATAAGGTGTCTGGGGAGGTGTTGAGAATAGGGGTGGTATCAGTCTGCCATGGGGCACCTGCACAATGCCCCAAACCAGCTTAACTGGCTGCAGTGTCCTCGATAACCCATTCCTTCCCCTCTTCATTTACATATGTGAATGATGACCCACAGGAAGTAACTGTGGGAGAAAGAAGGGAATTGGCCTCTTTAGATCTATTAAATCACTTTATTACAGGAACCAGGTTTGAATGGCCCTTCCCGGCAGGGGGTGAGTCTCCCTCTCTCTCTCCCCCTTTATCTGATCACAAAGAGATTAAAATCTCTGCAGGACAGGAGACTAACAGGGCTCCTCCAGGGCTGCCTTGTGAGCTTAAAATGAGGCGTTCAGGTTAAATCTCAGAGCCTTCCCCGGTCACTGGAGATGGATTCATTTGGGGGCCTCTGAGGAGGCAGAGGGGATGAAGCACATAGGAGCAGAGTTGGTCTTCAACCAGGAAGCCAAGAATTGAAATGCTGGGTCCATTCCTCTGCTGGTGCAAATCAGCAGACTCCATTGAAGACAACAGAGCTGCACTGATTTACATCCGCTGATGAGAGAGCTGCTCATGGGCCTGACCAGCCGTAGAGTCTCAACAGCAGGTTTTAGTTGTGAGTTTTATTTTGAAAGGTGACTAGAGTGGTGCATCCCCAGCAGCGGCTAGCACTAGCACTCCCCCCAGAAGCGGTGGGTTGGATCAATCTGGCAATACCATTCAAGATCAGAATAGAAAGGAACCCATGAAATAGCCTCCTGGGGCAAAGAATAAAACACAGACACATGGCACTTGCAGTGGGTGTGCACCCAGGGTAGTCCCGTTAGTCCCCAAGGCAGCAAGAGTTACCAGCAGAAGGGGAATTGAAACACCAATCAGGGCGTTTGCCTTTAAAGTACCATGGTTCACAGCCTCAGCTGAGAGGCTGAGGACTGAATGGGCCATGGAGACTGAACTCCTTTCCCAAGTCACAAAATAGTTCTCATAGCATTGGACTGAGGCACATTGGCAGGGCACTGTGGGGAGGCTGGCACAGCTGCCCTTCTTGTGGGGGGCTAAAGATTTTTGTCTCCAGGTTGTCAGTGGGGCACCTTAGCTACAACAGGGAACTGGGAGCCCCGAGCTCTTCTCCTGCCTTCCTCTGACTGGCTCGGTGAGCTCTGGCCAGTCATTTCCCTTCTCTGTGCCTCAGTTTCCCCATCTTTAAAAACAGAACTGTTCTCTTGCAGGATTTTATATCCCATCTGTTGCCAGGGTGTCTGCCTGTCTGCCTGCCTCTTAGGAGGCGGTGAGGTTAATATTCGGGAAGGGCTTTGAGAGCCTCAGATAAAACTAGTGAAAGTAAGCTCAGTGTACGATAAAAACAAACCCACTCGAGTCTTAAAACAGAAAGATGTTTAAAAAACAGGCTCAGAAACAAGCCTGAATGTCTGGAAGCCCCAAATTAAATTCCCAAAAGGAGAGAACAGAAAGGGAATAGTTAACTCAGGGTGGGGGGGAATTAAACTAACCCAAATGATTAACTTTTTGTGTGTCCCTTAAAACAGCCTCCTTAGGAAAATCATCCTGGTCCCTAAACCTTTTCCCCCCTCCCCCTCCCCAATCTCAGAGTCACATTTCCCAAGGAAATCACAAGGATTAATAATCCCCCAGTATTTTATGTACCTTACTGTTACTGATCTGATACCAAGGCCCCTATTAGCCAGAGAATCACAACTCTGCAGCTCTGGGGACCCTCAGCTTCCCAGCACGCTGTGTGACTGGTAATGTGGTTTGAAGTGCAGGATGTTGTACTCCATATAAAGCAATTCCCACCTCCCCTGATCTTGAGGCTCCATGTAGAGGCTGAACTTTAATTTAAAAGCTCAAGTGTGTGTTGGGGGGGGGGAAGTGGATCCCATGGAGAATTAATCCAGAGCCTCTTCGGGTTGCTGATTTCTAGGCCGACTGTGGCTTTCTAAAGCTCAGCTTTGGATGGGAGCAGGATCATGTCCTGAAAAATCAATAGCAAAACTCAGTCTGACTTATTTAATGCTGGTATTATAGTAGAGTGCAGAGGCCCAGCCAGGATCCTGGGCCCGTTGTACTGGGCACCGCATACACATGAAGATGTGGTCCCCCACCAAAATAACTTACTATGGGAACAAGTTCAGGCCCTTAAACACAGGGCCTATTGTTATCAGTGCTGGATTTATCACAGCTTTGTGCCAAAGATGTTCTTCCACTGCTGGGGAAAATAGTCCCTCCTCTGAATACCACCCTTGTGGGAAGAGTGGAAAATACATGCATTGGATTAGCAACGTTACTGTGGAGAAATGAGTCTGTTGGCCAAGGATACACAAGTGTTGAGAAGCTACAGTGAAGTGGAGGAACCTCTCAGCATGTTTATCAAAGGGGAATGCTAATGCATATCTAGAGAAACTCAAGCGATAAGAATTTAGAAAGACTTTGGTTCTTCCTATCTAATAAGGATTGCACTTAGGCCGGTTTGTTGTGGTTTTTTTTTAATTTTACCTCCGGATAACTCTTCCTGGCAGTATCTTTGTGATACTGTATCATGTGGGCATCTGATCCCATTCCTGTGGTTCCAGGAATGGCAGTTTTTCCCCTGCAGTTCAGATCATGGGTTAGACAGGCATGTCCTCTGGAAAGGAGGCAGGGTTGTCTAATAATTAGAGCAATGGGGAACTGCGAGTCGGGACTCCTGCGTTCCATTTTTCATTCTGCCAATTTCTCACTCTCTGAGAGCACTGAGGATCTGTGTAAGATGTGCCACGGGAGGGCAAAGTATTCATTGAAAAAGAACTGGATGGTGTGGTAGCATCTGGTGACCCCTGCTGATCCTGGGGTCCATTTGTGCGAGGCACTGTACAGACACATAGAAAGACACACTCCGTGCCCCAGTCAGCTTGCAGTCTATACAGACAAGACAGATAAAATGGCAGGAGAAAGGTAGCCCTGCTATCCCCATTTTACAGATGGGGGAATTAAGGCTCAGCAGGATTGTAAATTGACCGCGCTCTCAGGGGAAGTCCGTGACTGGAGACCAAGGCTGAGCTGTCAGCTCAGAGTTCCAGCCCAGCGCCTTTACCACAAGACCAACACAGGAGCGGTTTCCACTGTTCAGACTGAACAAATAGCTCTGTCGTCTTTTCTGGTCTTTGTTCTAAATTACAGCTGGTGTTACTTGTGGACAGCTGTATTGCTCTAGACACCGGCGGGGTCTAACATAAGCGTTTTGATGAAGACGTTGCACAAGAGGAGCTCCTCGGTGCTAGCAATGGAGCACTGGTGTAGACCAGCTGCCGTGGCTTGTACAATCATGTCCTCTACTCTCGCTCTGTCAGTCTGTAAGGGTCTGTTAGTCTGTAAGGTACCACAGGACTCTGTCACTTTTTACAGATCCGGACTAACACGGCTCCCTCACTGATACTCTTACTCCATGCGTTCCCGGACAGCGCAGTGAGACAAATGTCTGAGTCCTGTCTGTTCTGGCACTTCCACCATTGGTACTCCCAGTGGAAGTGCAACAGACCTGATAACCCTTGGTGTAGATGGGTGCATCGGTAGCAGGAAAACTGAGGCCTGTAGTGGTCCATTAATGGCACTTGTAGTGTAGACAGGGTTCAGGTGTCTTTACCACGGGATTGCCCATTCTTGCTCTGAATCAGACAGAACTATGCCACTCTATTACGCTTTGATTGGAGCATCGTTTCCTGACCCAGTTGTGGAATATGCTGTCCCAGCCATTCTCATGATCACATCTGTGTTAGAACCTGCTGCCGAAGTTGCTCCTGTTGCGATGTGTACGGTCCCTTACCTAGTGTGCAGATATTCTTCACTGCTGGCTTGGAAAACCTCCATTCTTTCTAGCAAGCCACCAGGTTGGTCCAAGAGTAAAACCAGTCCTAGGGCAAGCAAGCTCTGTGGGGCAGGAACCGCCTAGCAAGTTGGGTCCCTCATCTGGGGGGCCCTACGTTTCACATAAAGCTCAGCCTACAGCTACTCTGTGCTTAAATTTCCATGAGTCTGAAGCCAGTGACCATGCAAGCTCTTACTCACCTGAGTAACTTTACTCGAGTGAGTCGTCCTATTAGCTTTGTCATTCCCAATAGATACAGCTCTGCTAATGGAAGCTGTAGTGAGGTGAGGCTCAGATCGTTTGTATTACAATAGCACCTAAAAGCTGCAGCTGAGATCAGAGCCCCATTATGCCAGGTTCGAAATAGACCAGCAAGACACAGGAATATTATTATTCCCATTTTACAGATGCGGGGGAAATGAGGCTCAGAAATTGACTCACTCATGGTCCCTCAGGGACCCTTGGAAGAGCAAGGGATTGAAACCCCCACACCCCCTCACCAGGGGCATGCAGAGACATGGGGTAACTGGGGGCCATGGCAGGCAGGCAGCCTGCCTGAGCTCTCTGCTGCACTGCGAGACTTTTAGTGGCCCAGAGATTGCTAGGGGGCAGCCAAAGAACCTAGCAGGCCGTACAGGAATGTTAGATGGGCTGGATCTAGCTCGAGGAACATATTTTGCCCACACCTACACTATTCAGTGTAAATAACCTGGCAGAGATCACACCCAGAATTAACAAGGGGCATCTTACCAAGACAGATTTTTCAACAGCTGATTTTGTGTTTTGGTGGCCCCAGCTACTGACTCTGCAGTCTCCTGGTGCTTAAAAAAGATCTGGAAATTGCTAATGTCTGGCAAACAGTAAAGAACAGCTTGTGATCTTAATTCGTGGTTATAGCTCGCTAATAGGGAGAAATGATTCCCAAATAGGGATTTGAATTCTGACATGAATTTCCATTTGGCTGTAGGGCAGTGGTTCTCAACCTGAGCAGGTTTAGAGAACGGAGTGATGTGCTTGTCCGAACTTTGCCACTGGTGAAGCTGCATCCACTGGGAATTATGGGGTGTAAAGATTGCCACTGAGCACAATGGGACTCTGCAAGGGAGTGAACTGGGTGTTTGGTGGCATCTTGGAGGCTAATCCTGCAATGTGCCAAATTAGCCTTGGAGTCCTTGTAAGGGAATCTGCTGATAGCCAAGCTATTCAAATGGGAAAAGGCATCTTTGTACCTGTCTATTTTGTTTGTAAAGTATTGCTGGGATTAATAAGGCAGTGTAGTGTGTGATTCGTATACCCGGGCTCCAGTTTGGATCCAGTGAAATACAGCGTCTGATATTTACTATCTAAAAAGAGCAGCCTTGTCCCATTTCTAAAGGAGCTCTGAGCTCCTGTCTTTGTCTAAATTTTAAATTGATCACTAGAGGCATCTCTCTTCCCCCGCCACAAACTCTCAACCCCCCAGGGGGTGGGGGAGAGAAAACGCCCTTAAATGTTCTCCAAGATAAAATGACTCCAAGCAAATGGAATCTCTTCACATCTTTTTTTTTTTTAAGACCAAGGCTCAAATCCAGACTTTTCTGGGTTTGATGTGTTTGAGATCTGGAATGGACTTGTTGGGTCATAAAGTCCAGGTCCCCCTATGCCAGGGATCCTCAAACTTCATTGCACCGTGATCCCTTTCTGACAACAAAACTTACAGCACAACCCTAGGAGTGGGGACTGAAGCCTGAGCCCACCCAAACCCTGCTGCCCCGTGAGGAGGGACCAAAACTCGAGCCCCACCATCCCTGGTGGGGGGGCAATCCCAAGGGCTTCAGCCCCAGCCAGGGGGCCTGTAACCTGAGCCCCGCTGCCCAGGGCTTAAACCCAGGGGGGGTTTTTGGCAATGGGGCTTGAGCTTTGGACCTGGGCCCCAGAAATTCTAAGCTGGCTTTGGCAATCCCATAAAAACAGGGTTGTGATCCACTTTGGGGTCCTGACCCACAGTTTGAGAACCCCTGCCCTATGCTACTACCCCCATTATCATAGAATCATAAGGTTGGAAGGGCCATCAGGAGGTCATCTAATCCAACCCCCCTGCTGAAAGCAGGACCAATCCCCAGACAGATTTTTACCCCAGTTCCCTAAATGGCTCCCTCAAGGATTGAACTCACAACCCTGGATTTAGCAGGCCAATGCTCAAACCATTGAGCTATCCCACCCTCCAAACATGCTCCCAAACCGTGCCTTAAAAGTCAGCCAGGTCGGCACCCAAACTGGAATAAAAATAAGTAGATCAGTGGTAACACGCACCAACATAGGTACAAGTATGTATTTGTGTGGATGTTCTTATTTTGAAACAAGGATGCCCTACCTTCATTTAACTTGAATCAGTTTAAAAAAAAATTTGGTGTAGGGCTGACTTTTAAGGCAGGGTTTGGGAGCATGTTTGAGGGGCGGGATAGCTCAGTGGTTTGAGCATTATTTGAGAATAAGGAAAGATGTTCATTTAAATGTTGTCACTATTCTGGAAAAATTCCCCATGTGGACACTTATTCTGACCAGAATTTACAATTTTCCCATTCAGACCAGCCCTTGGGTTACTCAAAGTATGGTACTTAGTCCAAAATAAAAGTGTTTGACACAGAACTCGCACTAAAATAGCTAAAGATGTAAACTGAAAGTGGTGGTGTACTTATTTCTGTCTCAGTCTGTGTGTAGACAAGCCCTTAGAAAGAAGCTGCTTCTCTCTCTAGCTGTATATTCCCTCAGGCAATGGAAAATTTTCCAAGGATTCAGGAGAGATGTTAAAAATCCTATTCACATAAATGATCCCTCCATCTGCATGCATGCAAATTCAAACCTTTTTCTACAAGGGTCATTGCCAGCAAGACCCAGATCCTAGATGCAGAGTTTTCTCTCCTCCAACTTCTAACCAACAGACCAAACTGATTGTTTAGTCTGCAGAAGAGAAGAATGAGGTGGGATTTGATAGCTGCTTTTAACTACTTGAAAGGGGGTTCCTAAGATGATGGATCTAGACTGTTCTCAGTGGTACCAGATGACAGAACAAGGAGCAATGGTCTCAAGTTGCAGTGGGGGAGGTTTAGGTTGGATATTAGGATAAATTTTTTCACTAGGAGGGTGGTGAAGCACTGGAATGGGTTTCCTAGGGAGGTGGTGGAATCTCCTTCCTTAGAAGTTTAAGGTCATGCTTGATTTAGTTGGGGATTGGCCCTGCTTTGAGCAGGGGGTTGGACTAGATGACCTCCTGAGGTCCCTTCCAACTCTGATATTCTATGATCCATACCCTAATCAATTAGTCTGGTTAACAAACTGACTTGGGTAGCAGGAAAACACCCAAATCATTCCTTAGCCATGGAAGAGAATCGGTGGCAACGCTTCAGTACCGAGTGCTGGGGCTGAAAATACAAGTGTGTTGCGTTGAATGGATTGATCTTACACACAGGTCTGATCTAGGCTAGGCAGACTGTAGTTAACATTGCTTGTTTTCTTCCTAGTGTGACTGTAACTTGATTCTATATGCACACAAGCACATCTGTCAGTGGTGGTACCAGTTGTGCTATGTAGCCTATGCTATGTTAGTGGGTTAACCATACCTCCGGCCTCATGGAAAATCATGATCCAGATCCCAAAATAGTCATGATTTTTCAAATATATTTGGGGTGCTTTTTATTTGCCTTCTGTTTCTTTAGCCTGTAGGGCTCACGTTTTCAAACGTTTCTCCGCAGCCAGGAGGGTGGGAAACTTACCTGACATAAATTAAATCTGAAATTGTTATGTAATCTCCTGACTCCAGGAGCTGGAGCTTTAAGAAAAACACACGTTTCACAAGACTTGAGATAAAACTGTGAGTTAGCAACACGGAATCAGATCGGTGTGGGCTACTGTCACTGTCCTGCTAGCCCAAGCAGTACAAATTTCATACCCCACCATCGAGGTGACTAATCCTGACACCTTGGTCCTAAAACGAACAAACCTGTGCGAGTTGATCGGGACTCACAGGGTAGGTCTGTGCTGCAATAAAACACCCACAGCTGACTCGGGTCAGCTGACACGGGCTGCAGGGCTACACAACTGCAGTATAGACATTCTGGCTCGTGATGGGGGAGGGTCCCAGAGCCTTGGCTCCAGCCCGAGGCTGAACATCTAAGCTGCAATTTTATAGCCCAGCAGCCCAAGTCAGCTGATGTGGGCCAGATGTTTTATTGCAGTGAAGGGGCACCCAGGCAAGCTCTTAGTGCAAAGCATGAACTCCACAAATATGTCATAAATGCAGGGGTCCTCTCAAACTGGGGGTCAGGACGCCTCAGAGGGTCATGAGGTTATTACATGGGGGGTCGTGAGCAGTCAGCCTCTACCCCAAACCCCACTTTGCCTCCAGCACTTAAGGGGGGTCACTCTCCGAGGCTTGCTATGTGAAAGGGGTCACCAGTACAAAAGTTTGAGAATCACTGGATAAGTGAAATAAGTTACGACAGGGGATGTGGTAAAGAAACAAGCCCCTCTTCAGTTTACCCACCCCAAGTGAGGTGATGAAGGAAGGAGGCGCTACCTTCTGGTTCTGAGACCAAGAATGTGATGCATGCCCAAGTGTCACAAGAAGGCAATCTTTTGAGGGGCTTTGCCACTCTGACTTGAGCAGGCTTGGGCTAGCATTTTCCCCACTGCAGGGAACAATCCTGCACTGAGTGACGAAGCTGGGCCAGCTGTGGCCCCATAGGTCTCTCCTGTGGCTTTCTGAATGTCCTTGTCAGAAAATCGGCTGCACCCTTAGTTGCTGCTGACACTAGAAAGGGGGCCGTGTCTGAAAGCCATTTCTGGTATTTATCATCATTTATCCACTGTCCTTTGTCTCAAAGTGGGAACTTTGATCTGAACTTCAAGCCTGAACCCTGATCTGACACAGTTTTGTCTATGTTTCCCTCGAGCATGAGCATGAACCAGGGCTGCATAGGGGAAATGGCCCTGCCTCAGCCCCAGATTGAAGCGTCTTTCTGCCTTCCCATCCCCAACCAGGCTTTGTGCGCCTTGTAAGAAATGGGGAGAGGTAAGTAGGAAACCTGGCTGTCCACGAGAGCGGGAGTGCTGTCCCTCACATGTCTTTGTTCCTTACCCTGGTGATTGATCAGCAGGAGATAGGAAGGCATTTAGGGCTCACAACTGGCACAATTCTTATGAAAGCCTCCTGCCTCTCCTAGGTCTCTTCCTATCTCTCTCCCCTCCCTGGGAATGGGATTGGGTAATCCAAGGCCCCGCTGACTACCTACAGATCTGCTCACCCACAGGGTTCCTGGCTGCGGGGGAGCCTGCCAAGACTGAGCTGTATTTGCCCTGAGTGCAGCTGCCCTTCTGCCTCCATCTGCAGGGCTGTGCATGCTGCCTCTAGCTCACATCATTGTGCTCCAAGCTGGGGCTCAGAGGCAGTGGGTCTACACTGATTCTGGAACCCTGTTTTAAAAGGAATAAGGAGGGCTGAGACCAGGCTCTGGGATTCTGGCCAAGCCGGTGGAGCTTACCAAAGCTGTCTTGGTTCTGTAGGCCATTGAACAGAGGGTTTATGTCAAGAGGTTCTCTGTTCATTTCTCTCCCTCCTGTCCCCATAAGAGCATTCAGTAAATGATTGACACTGTGTACAGAGCACTGTAAGAATGCTTGGCCCTTGATAGACAAATAAGAACAGGTCCCTGCAGAGTTTTTGATAGAAATTTGGACAGAACGTAACCACCAGTTGTAGTGGGGGACAGAAGGAGGACAAGGCTGATGTAGAGTTGAGGATAGGGAAGGACTTTTTCTTGTCACATGAAAACTTTCAAGATTCCAAAACTTTTTATGTCTTGAATGGGGCCAAAGAGTCAATTGCAAACTGTCACCAACCAAAAATCTAGGGGAAAAATCCCTCAGGTTGGATCAATCAAAATATTTTGTTTACATTTTGATCTTTTTTTTTTTTCTTTCTATAATTAGCTCATTTTGAAATGAAAAGTTCTTTTTAACCAGAAAACTGGATTTTTTTATTCTGACGGCAAAGCAAAACATTTTGACAATTTCAGCTTTTTTCCAAAATCTTTTTTTGAGTTGAAAAAAATCACCAAAACCAACCTTTCCCATGGGCCAGCTTCTGAAACTGGCATTTTCCAATGGGGCAGGAGCAAAATGGCATCAAAAAATTGCATGCCATAAGCTCTCCCGTAGCCTTAGATATACCTGTGCTAGATAGAGACCCGCTTTGCACACACGCACGCGCTTTCTCTCACTCCATATTTATTTTTTTTATTTAAGGGTTTTAAGGGGTTGATTATTGTATCTATAACCTGGATTTACACAGGCCCATTTAATCTGAAGCCTGTCAGCCCTCTTCAAAGCACCCTTCCACGTGAAATAGGGAAGGATTATCTTCAGTCGGTAAACTGAGGACCCTGTGTCATGCGGCAAGTTGGTGGAAAGCCAAGAACAGAGCCCCACTGGCTGATTCCCAGTCCTACGCTCTGACTGCCAGATGGTTTAATATATGCCTGCCTTGCAGTATTAGAGTATGTCTATACTACCCCCCAGATCGGCGGGTAGTGTTCAATGTATGGGGGATCGATTTATCATGTCTCATCTGGATGCGATAAATCGATCCCCTAATCGGTGCCCGTACTCCACATCAGCCGGAAGGGGAAGCGGGAGAGACTGGATACAGACTAACACGGCTACCCCCTAATAAGTTACACTGACAGAAGCGTTATCTCGGCAGGAGAGCTTCTCCTGCTAACATAGGAAAGCATCTTCACCACTGTGCAGCGCTGTACATATAGATGTGGCCCAAGTATCTAGAACGGGTTTTGCATGGGTTTAGCCCATCTTAAGTTGAACTGATGCAATTTTCTTGTGTGGATAAGTCCGTGCAATTGACTTCTTTGCTCGAGGCCCCCACATGGCCGGGCTAATGATGTCTTGATTAGCTGAAAGGTTCTCAGCGCTGTGCTCCCAAGAATGTCTCCTTGTGTTGAGTTGACTCCGTGCCCTTGGGGGATGACTGTACTGTTGTACGGCTGTGAACAAAGATGACCCTCTAGCATTAAAAGGCACCTCTTGAATGCGTGTCAATTCATGATAAATGGGTGGATTAGGGCACTGGACTGGACTTCAGAGTCAAATTGCCACCTCTGCCACTGCCATGCTCTGCAGTCTGGGGCAAGTCACTTACCTTTCTGCACCTCATTTGTGAAGTGGGAACAAACCTTGCCTCTGAGGGATGCTGTGAGGATTAGTGTTTGTAAGGTGCTCTGAGATCCCCCAGCCAAAGAAGCACAGGCTGCTGTTTGTTTCCACTGCAACGGGACTCTCTAAAGTAATTTTTAAAAGTTTTTCGTTTTGTTTTTTAAATGAAGAAAGCACTTTGGTTTTAATGGAGGGGAAACGACCTCTCCTTTGTGGCCAGTTGGGAATCAACAGTGAGCAGAGAGCTGCTTTTGTAGATTAGACTGTGAACTCTTCAGGGCAGGGGCTGTCTTTTTGTTTTGCGTTTGTACAGCACCTAGCGCCACGGGGCCCTGGCCCATCGCTGATGCTGATCCAGCATAATAGGAAGTGCTTCTGTGAGTTGAGGGCTCTTGTTCACCAGCCAATAAATCCAATAGTAAGGGAACGCTCAGACTTCCCATGCAGCTGGGGGGGGTTGGCAGGGGAAGGGGGGGACAAGGGGGAGAGTTGACTGAGCCCCTTAATCCCTGTTAAAATATCAGTTTTAATTCCATGATACGTCTTTGTATAACACCGTGATGCCCATCAGAGGGTTGGGAGGACTCCTACAGAGTTGATTATTAAACCCTTTGATAGCCACATAGTTGCACTGATTCCCTGTTCATTTCAGGATCCACTTCAAAATTTGCCATCTTTGGCTTTTTAAACCTGAAGTGGCCTTTTCTCCTGATGGCCTCATGGCGCTCTTTGCCTTTCCTTCCCTGTTCATCCTAGCACTGACCACTCCTCCACACAGTCCCACCCTCCTGGGGGAGATGCTCCTGCTGTGTAGAACAGCCTCCCTAAGTGTCTCTGGCTCCCCTGAAACTCCTGTCTTCACTTGCCTGTGCCTCTTAGGCTCTCACTCTGTGTATTGTAACAAGCTGCACATGCTGCTGAATCCTCCTGGATGGACTCAGAGCTGATCAATTCCATGTGTCATAGGCCCTGCACCACTAATAGTTAATGGAGATTCTCCTTTTAGCTCAAGTGGCAGTGGCATGTGCTTTTGGAGCACGAGGATTTGATTTCTATCCCTGCTGCATCCATGAAGTTCCAAGTAGACATGGCCTAAGGATAGCATCCTGCTGCTGTTCTAGGCAGCTATGAATTCGTGCAAACATTTTCTCTCTGTAAAGATGTACGTTGTACTGTGTGAGCGCAGCATGTTCTTTGAGACTCTTAAGCTGCACTCAGGTGCCTCTCTCTCCAAACAGGTTCCATCAGAATTCAGCCTTCTGCAGTGGCCAAGTGAGTAACTTTCCCTCCCGTAATCTGTATGCAACTCACTGAGTGAATCAGTGAATATTGTGATGGAGGATTGTCACGGGATAAACGGTCTCCTCCTTGGATGAGAACCTCAGTGCTTTGTGGAACAGCAGGACAGTGTTCTCTTCCACTGACGCTCCATCTTGTCATCCTTAAGAGTGATTCTACCATGCCTCTGACCTGTTATTTTAAAGCAGTCGTTGTTGGGTAATTCTGGTGGCCCACCTGTTTCTCGCTCTGCCACGGTAGGAAACCTGGGTGTGATCTTCTTCCTGCGCTGGAAGTTACACAGAGTGGAGTGACTTGTTGACATGTAGCAGGGCCTCCCTCCCAGTAGAGTTCATCTCTCCTTGGAAGAATGGTGGTGATGGCATTTGGAGGTGAGGAAGCTTCAGGGACAGGGAACTCCCTCGTGTTGGGGAGGAAAAGCAGAGGTGGGTGTTCAGCCAACCAGAAAGTCTTAGCATGTCAACATGAGCAGGACCTGTAGAAATTCCTTCGCAAAAGAGGAGGACTTTAAAATGACTTGGTGTCAGCTGTTGAAATTATTAACTTGTATAACACTGAAACAGTCCTCGGCACTCTACGAAACATGAGTAGGACATGTCCTTTCTCTTGCAGAGCACGAGGTCGTCTTGGCCTGGCCTCTCATGTTACTTAGGAAAGGGAGCACGTGCCGTGATTACAAGGAGAATCCATTTCCTGGCATGTTAAGGGGGAGACGGCAGGTCCTGGGTGGACAAGAACTGGAGGCACGGGGAGAGGACTGGGAGGTGTTTGAGGAGCAAGAGGAGGGAGGATGAGGACAGATGTAAGGGGAGGGGGGAAATATAGAGATAAAGATAAATTGCTTGGCCTTGATACTAAGGGGAAAGTGGAGGGGGGGGCAGGTTATTGGCTATGTGATGGGTGGGATAGTGAGGAAAGGCCAAATGTCGGTGACCTTGCCCAGGAAGGTTCTCTGATCCCATAGGGGGTGAGTGCAGCAGATGCCTAGGTAGAGCTATGTCTTAGCAAGGAGTTGGATGGGGGAGGAGGTCAGGTAGGTCTGGGAATTATCTGCACTGAGGCGATGGCTGAAATTGTGGGAGCAGATGAGGGAGGAGTCTGAGGAGAGAACTTAAAAGACCCCAACAGATACAGGGAGAAGCGGGGCAAAGGCCACTCTGAGAATGCTGTCAGCCAGGAAGGGAGAGCCAGGAGGAGAGTAGTCAATATTGCTGAAGGCACCAAGGCTTTGGATTGGGCCAGTTGCACCAGATCAGGGTGCTGATACCCTGTCCGGGTAGCTGTATCCTGAACCCTTGAATCCTGGTGGTCATTACACACAGCACCCCACCCCCAATTTTCTAACCCTTATGGCGCTTTGGGAAAGCGATGCAGGGACGTCTACCTGCGTCTTCAGAGAACCTGGAAGAACAGCTCTGAGCCACGTTAGCCGCTGCCCCTATTAACTGCATTGCATGTTGACTCTGAAGTGTAACAATGATTCTTTAAATGTCAATGTTCCCTATTTGACTCCAGAATGAAGCGTAGCATGAGATTGGGGTATTACCCTGTTGCCCGCAGGGAGACCGGGCAATCTGAGCCTGACCTCTCATTTTGACCTCACGAGTGGGTGGAGTTTGGGAGAGCCCCATTACTTATCTTTTTTCCAATATGACCTTGTGAAGACACCAGGCCAATAAAAAGAACAGAGCACATCATGGGTAGGAGAAGAAATCTTAGTCCCAGGCATCATAGTGAGAAACTACCCGGTTCGCTGTTGGCAGGATGTACTGCAGCAGTGTTGTTTGGGTTCCTTACTTGCCTCGTGACCCATTTGCCAAAAGACCCAGGACAGGAGGCTGCTGTGGGATACAGGGAGGAAGGTAGGATCTGTCAGCTGTGGCTCTGGGGCTGTGCTGGGAAAACCAGGGGAGCAGAGAGTTGTCTGAACAATCCTGGTTCATAGCACAGGCCCAGTGTTCCAGCGAGTGCATTATCTACGAATGTGAAACCATTCCTGGCTGGGCTGGGCTGTGTATGTGGTGGGATGAAGGGGGCAGACAGAGGTGGGGGGCTGGCGGGGAGGAGAGAGCAGCGAAGATGGGGTTATTTGAGAGGAAGTGGAAGGGATCATGGTTTCAAGCTGACACTTGCTCACACATGCTCACTCACGCTCGCACACACACACAGAGCTCTGCCTTTAGCCTGTGGATTCTCAGGCCACGTCTAGACTACGCGCCAGATCGGCGCGTTAAAATCGATTGCTCGGGGATCGAAATATCGCGTCTGGTCTGGACACGATATCTCGATCCCAGAGCGTGCTTAGATCGATTCCGGAACTCCAGCTAGACGACCGGACTTCCGGATTCGACACAGCGAGCCGCGCGGATCGATCCCGCGCGGTGAAGACGGGTGAGTAAATCGATTTTAGATATTCGATTTCAGCTACGCTATTCTCGTAGCTGAAATTGCGTATCTAAAATCGATTTAATCTCGTAGTGTAGACCTGGCCTCAGTGTCCACTTCAGCTTCCCTCCCCCCATGGAGACCCTGGAACTCCTGGAATTTGACCAGCGGGAGCAGTGGACAGGGACAGCTCTTTGTTCTCTGGGTCCAGCCTTGGTGACTAAAAGCAGAGCCCGTCCCCTCCCCCCTTCCAGTATCTCTCTAGGCTCCTACTCCTCCCCCCCACCCTTTTTTTGGGGGTGGTGGGGGGAGTGGCCGAGGCCTGGGAATGTTCCTGCTTTGTGTGTGGTGTGGGACAGGCTGAGAGGAGGAGGAGGGGGCTTTGGGCCCCTTCCTTTCAGATGCAGGAGGTATGCAGCTAATTCAATGGGCTTCACTTTGATTACCTATCTGATAACAGAGGAATTTGAACAATGTGTGTGTTTTGGGAAGGGGGGAGGGGAGGATGCTCTGAGGACCACCAGCCTTTCAGCAGCTCACTTCAAAAGGCCCAAGCGGGGAGGGGGTGGAGAGGGTGAGTCCGTGCCCGCCTGCCCTGTTGTTTCTGTCCCCTCCCCAGGGAGAGGGGGTTTCCTTCGCCTTTTGTTGTGGGTTTATCTGTAGCTCTCCTGGAAAATAAACAGGGCTATGTCATGTTTTGGGTGGCTCTTCCTCCTCATTCTGTGCCCACTCCATGCTGGTGAAATGCAGCCGTCTCTGGGACGTGGAGGGCAGTGCCCAGTGCAACACGGCAGAGGAGAGCCATTGTGTCCAAGGACACAGAGGCAAGCCCTCATTACAAGAAGAGTGATGGAGATAGAGCAGCTGGTTTTCTAAAGGTCTAGCTGAAGGATCTGCAATGCAGCAAGTTGTGGGGAGACCTGGGTTCCCAGCTCTGCCAGTCCTTGCTTTGTAGCCTTGTGCAAGTTACTTTGCCTCTCTGCCTCGGTTTCCCCACCTGTAAAAAGGGGATAAAACCCAGCTCCAAAGGGTGCTAGATGCAAAAATTGATAATTATGATGGACTTTGATGCCTTCAGGTGGAAGGCATCCAAAGAACAGGGCAACACACACAAATAAACAATGCAACGCGCTGTCGTGAAGATCCTTCCTGACCCCAGCTTTTGATCAGTTTCTGCCCAGAAGCATGAAGATTCAGAGTCCTGAGGATTTTTGTTATTGCCAGTGTAAACACAGCTGCTGCTCCTAGTCATATAAACGTCTAATGATAAAGATCTTGTATTTGCATCAGCTTTCATCTCAAAACGTCCTGATAGGCAAAGGTTCCCTTCGCCTATTACTGAAAGGCATCCACTTCTCAAGTGAAACATGGCATCCGTTCAACGGGGCACACGCATTTTGGGGCAGGAAGTGAAGAGCATCATTTCCTCAATGATGCTTCAAGAGGAATTTAGGAAGGCAGGATGCAATTGCCCTAATTAGAGTCTGGGGGCAACATCCCAACTCTCACAAAGGAGGTGGAATCTAGAATGATCTTTAACCTTGTGGAGGTGATTCTCAGTGAGAGGCCCATTGCACAGGCGGGGGGTGTAAATGATTGTCGGGACTGGCGGGTTACTCGCTAGGCACCTTCTTGGCCCTAAGAATGCCCTGAAGTGAAGTCTTGCTGATTCCTCATCTTGTTTGAGTCTGTGCTCTGAGGAGCTTCTCCCTGTTCATCCAAAGGGAAAGGCAGTGCCTTGTGAGGAGGCATTTTAAAAAGGGGAGAGGGGGGTTGCCTGGCAGGGGGAAAATGAAACCCTGTCAGGCTTAAATGAGCTGCTTTGAGCCCTGCTATGAAGGCAAGGCACAATCTGCCCTTGGCAGCCTGCACTCCTCTTCCTCAGCAGCCTGGAGCTGGCAGCATAGGGAGGGAATGTGAGAGCGGGAGTTCGCTCCAGATCCTGACACCATGAGGTGAGGGTCACAAGTCTTCCGAGCCAGGCTCAGTGAGCAGTACGCTCAGAAGGAGCTGGGCGCATAAGCATGGGAACGAGGGTTGCGGTGAGTGCTGCAGCACCCCCAGGTTTTATGTGGGGCTCCAGCTGCCGGCCCTGCATGTGGGATCCTAGCTGTGGGCTCCGGTCCCAGCCACTGGCCCCATGCCCACCCCAGCTGTGGCTCCAGCCTCAGCCCCCTTATCCCTGCCCACAATCCCTCCCTCTCCCACTCCCCCCGAGCCATGGCCCTGCTTTCAGCCCCAGCTCTAGGGGATGGCTGGGGGTGTGGACAGGGGTAAGCAGGGGTGCAGTTCCCCAATATAAAAAGTGTTCCAAGTTCGTGGGAGGGAATTTTACTTTACTGTGGACTCTGGGTCTGTACAAGTGCAGCTTGGAAGCTTCTTTATGCTGCAGGGAAAGCTGACTTGGGGTTCGCTCTGTGCCACCAGGGAGGGACGTTAATTTCCTTTTCCAGCTAAGCATTAAGTGTACAGATGCTGGCTGGGATCAGCAAACTGTGCGCTCCTTCCTGGAGTAACAAGTGACCTGAGTGGCTTGCAGCTCTGGTCCCTGATCACCTCTTTAAGATGGTGATGCCATGAATTGGATCTGGTGAGAAACCTTAATTCCATTTAAAGGGGAGCTCGCCCACTTGTGAAACCCCTTGCCCCAACACACAGGCTGCTGTGAATTCCTGTCCTGGCAAGCCAGCCTGAGGCCACAAATGGTTCTCTTTCCCTCCTAAAGCCTGTTTCTGTGACCGTGAGGATGGGTCTGTTCATGTATAGGGCCTTGTGTATTGCCATGAGGGTTTCCCAGAGTCAGCCCCGGAATGGTGCAGTGGCAGGGGAGTCTGGAGAGCAGGCGAGATGGGGAAAAAACCCTTGTGGAAGGAGTGGCAGGGCTGGGGTTGGGGAGATAAAAAGCCCAGAGGAAAAGAGTAAATTTTCTTTTGAACTTGGAGGGTCCTTCCTCCAGTTTTGTCAACCCCCCCTTCCCTTTCCCATTGCCCCCCACAAACACTCTCATCCTGGCCTGAATAGCAGTAAAGATCTATCTTTAAAAAATCTCTTCTTCCTGATTTTAGTATTTTTTTTTCCACATTCAAGTCCTTGCCATCGTGTGCAGAGAGAGTGGGGGGATGGCTGGGAGGCCGCAGTGTTTCCTTGTGAGGAGAGGGAGAGGAAAAGATGTGAATTCTCTCCCCTTAGGGTGTGTGTAAGTCTAAATATGGGGCATTTTCCTACCATCTGCAAAGAATGGGCTGTGGCAGATCACATGACCTGGGTTACTGAGTAACACATGAATGGTGGGAATGCTCCATTCATTTAAATCCTGATCGCAAAGAGCAGCGTGAGGACCAGATGGGCAGGGAGCTGAGGGCAAGGCTGCTGGAGGGAGAGGGGAACTGCCTGAGCGGGGCCTGGGGATTGCCAGCCACAGGGCTGTTGCAGGATAGGTGGAGTTGCTAAAATGCTGGGAAGGTTATTTTAAACCACACGCACGCACACACACACACACACACACACACACTTCCTCCAGACAAATTGCAAATTAACTCTTTACTCACCCCTCCCCCTCCCCAAAAGCAGACATTTCCATATGAGCTGGTAAATATCTCCTTGGCCCATACAGACTGGTATCAATAGCCTTGCATCATCTGGTGGCCCCTCTGGCATGGACCAGCTGGAGGGGGTAGGGGTATGGCTTAGGGTGTCAGTCTTGTCCAAGGGGCTCAGATATTATAATAGTGAAAGCAGTACAAATGCCTGAATTCCTTCCACTAGAACTCCTCATGATCGTGCTTTCCTAGAATGGATGAAACCTAGTAGGATGAATTATTTTCATACCATTAATGGTTTTCTTCACCATTACGCAAGCAGCTGAAATTTAATTCTATCAGATTCTTGAATTTGGTTTTGAAACCAGTTTTGTCTGACTGATAGCAGAGGTTATCAACTAGCATAGACCTTCCTCACCCTAACAGTTGTGTATTTATTGTGGGCTACTTTTTTCACTGACTACAGAACTGTGGTGAAAATGACATGTATAATTTGGGTTCAGCTGTGCCCCTGGCCAGCAATCTCACTCCAGTGGAGCATCTTTCTGTAAAACGCTTGGATGAAAAGGATCGCAGAACTGGGACAAGCTGAATTCATAAATAAAATTCCTTTTGCATCATCTCTGTCATATCATCTTGGAAAACTGTGGCTGCGTGCTGCCACGCTCGGCCCCAGGGAAAGTTTCCTTTTATTGCTCCGTTCCGCTGAGAAACTCTCGTGGAAACATTAGCAAGTGCACCCCTTCAAAACCTGCAATTGGGCAGTTCAGTGCAGGACTCTGTTTTACAATGGAGGTTCTGATCCTGCAAGCTGCTGGAAACCCATGATTCTAGCTGACATCCGGGGCCCTGGGAAGCTTGCAGGATTGCAACCTTAATTCCCCAAATGGAGAGCACCAGGTGAAATCAAGCAAGGGTCTGGGGGAAGGGGTCTGTAATCACTTTCATGGCACGATTGACTAGTATTGGCAACAAATCTATCTGAATTCCACTCTCATCTTGGCTTTGGTATGGATCTCCTCTGTGGCTGTGTATCTGCGTTCATCAAAGGCTCCAGGTTATTAAAGAGAGAGCTGCGGAAACTAAAACCCAAGAACAGGTATAGACCGGGCAGTGCCGGTCTCCCGTCACGACGTCTGTGTCTCAGTTCGGATCCTAAAGGGACCCCCTCTGGGAGTAAAAGCTGTTCAGTCTACGTGACCTATTGACTTGAGACTGCCAGCAGGGGGAGCCATCCAACACACTGTGTGTTCTTAAGTATCAGAGGGGTGGCCGTGTTAGTCTGGATCTGTAAAAAGTGAGAGAGTCCTATGGCACCTTATAGACTAACAGACGTGTTGGAGCATAAACTTTCATGGGCGAATACTCACCATCTCATGAACTGTGTGTTCTTAGTTGTCTATGACAGTGGTTCTTAATAGGGCTGTCGATTAATCGCAGTTAACTCAGGCGATTATCTCAAAAAATTAATTGTGATTAATCGCACTGTTAAACAATAGAATAACAATTGAAATTTACTAAATATTTCTGGATGTTTTTCTACATTTTCAAATATATCAATTTCAATTGCAACACCAAATACAAAGTGTACAGTGATCACTTTAGTTTTAGTACAAATATTTGCACTGTAAAAATGATAAACAAGAGTGTTTTTCAGTTCCTCATACAAGTACTGTAGTGCAATCTTTCATAAGTGCTACTTACAAATGTTGTTTGGTTACATAACTACATTCAAAAACAAAACAATGTACAACTTTAGAGCCTGCAAGTCCACTCAGTCCTACTTCTTGTTCAGCCACTCACTAAGAGAAACAAGTTTGTTTACATTTACGGGAGATACCACTGCCTGCTTCTTATTTACAATGTCACCTGAAAGTGAGAATAGGCATTCGCATGGTACTGTTGTAGCTGGTGTCACAAGATATTTACACGCCTAATGCGCTAAAGAGTCATATGCCTCTTCATGCTTCGACCATTGTTCCTGAGGACATGCTTCCGTGCTGATAATACTTGTTAAAAAATAATGCATTAGTTAATTAAATTTGTGACTGAACTCCTTGGGGGAGAATTGTATGTCCCCTGCTCTGTTTTACCTGCATTCTGCCATATATTTCATGTTATAGCAGTCTCAGATGATGACCCAGCACATGTTGTTCATTTTAAGAATACTTTCACTGCAAATCTGACAAAATGCAAAGAAGATACCCATGTGAAATTTCTAAAGATAGCTACAGCACTCAACCCAAGATTTAACACCTGAAAGTGCCCTCCAAAATCTGAGAGGGACGAGCTGTGGAGCATGCTTTCAGAAGTCTTAAAAGAGCAACACTCTGATGCAGAAACTACAGAACCCAAACTACCAAAAAATAAAATCAACCTTCTGCTAATGGCATCTGACTCTGATGATGAAAATGAATATGCGTCGGTCCACACTGGTTTGGATCGTTATTGAGCAGAACCAGTCATCAGCATGGATGCATGCTCTCTGGGATGGGGGTTGAAGCATCAAGGGACATATGCATGGGTGGCGAGTGGAGCCCCACTCTGGAGAGGTTAGTCCCCAGCTATGCCCATTCCGCCCATGCCCTCCCAAACCCTGCAACCAGAAGTCCACGGCTGCGGGCCTATTATACCTGCTGGCCATGCACATATGAACCTTTAGCATATCTGGCATGTAAATACCTTGCAATGCTGGCTACAACAGTGCCATGCAAATGCCTGTTCTCGCTTTCGGGTGATATTGTGAACGAGAAGCAGGCAGCATTATCTCCTGCAAATATAAACAAACCTGTTTGACTAAACAAGGAGGAGGACTAATTGGACTTGTAGGCCCTAAAGTTTTACATTGTTTGTTTTATTTTTCAGTGCAGGTTTTTTGTATGTAATTCTACATTTCCAAAGTCAACTTTCACGATAGAGATTGCACTACAGTTCTTGTATGAGGTGAATTGAAAAATATGATTTCTTTTGTTTTTTACAGAGCAAATATTTGTAATCAAAAATAAATATAAAGCCAGCACTGTACACTTTGCATTCTGTGTTGTAATTGAAATGAATGTATTTGAAATGTAGAAAACATCCAAAAATCTTTAAAGAAATGGTAATCTATTATGGTTTAACAGTGTGATTAATCGTGATTAATTTTTTTAATCGCCTGACAGCCCTGGTTCTGAACCAGGGGGTACATCAACTCATCTAGATCTTTGGCTAGTTTTACAACAGGCTACATAAAAAGCACTAGCGATGTCACTGCAAGCTAAACTTTCATACAGACAATGACTTCTTTATAGTGCTCTATGTACTAGACACTGAAATGTAAGTACAATATTAATAGTCTAATCAATTTATTTTATGATTATATGGTAAAAATGAGAGAGTCTGATTTTTTTTTTTTTCAGTAATAATGTGCTGTGACAGGTTGTATTTTTATGTCTGACTTTGAAAGCAAGTAATTTTTTAATTGAGATTAAACTTGGGGGTACGCAAGACAAATGAGACTCTGAAAGGGGTACAGTAGTCTGGAAAGGTTGAGAGCCACTGGTCTATGAAGCAACCCTTTCAGGTCAGCGTATCTTCCAGAAGTGTCTCTGGGGAAGTAAGCACTCGGGCATCCTTGTGTCTGTCCATCCTTTGTCAAGCTCCACGGTGGAAAGAGAATGCCCTTGTTCCAATGGGACTGCAACCTGGGGAATGTGGTTCTTTTCTCGCTGTGCCACAGGAAACTGGGTCTTCTCACAATGTCTAACCCTTTTTTCCCTTCTCTGGCCTCCTAGAGCAAGCTCCACATGGAGGGATTCCGCAGCCTGAAAGAAGGCGAGGCAGTCGAGTTCACCTTCAAGAAGTCATCCAAAGGCTTGGAGTCCATCCGAGTGACTGGCCCAGGGGGCGTGTTCTGCATTGGGAGCGAGAGGAGACCAAAGGGGAAGAACCTGCAGAAACGCAGATCGAAAGGAGACAGGTAAGGGCAGCAGGGCAAGGGATGCACAGAGATCAGACAGCAGCAACTGATCTCCAAGGGCTTTGTGATCAGCCTAGCACCTGACCTGAGCCATATGGAGGAGGGCTTCATGGCAGAGGGCAGGGTGGTAGGAGACACATAGTCAAGACTGGTTTGTGGACTATGTTCTGATGTGGTAACACCCTCCCCACCCATCTGCCGTCCACCCACCCCTCTGTTTGTATCATTCCTTCCTCTGAAACACTTGTTCTGTGTCCGGTCACTTGGCACCTCTTCATTTCCAAACATGCCCCAGAATCTTCTGCCTCCTTTGGGGCCCGGGCTAAGATTCTGCAGTTTATCCAAGACCCAAAGGTATCCACTTCTGCAAGGAAATTTCCCTGTTGGAGAAGGGCAGGTCGTTGCCACTCTGCTTCTGAGGAGGTCATCAAGGTAAGCCTGGTTCTATACTGCTGGCAACCAGCAGAGACCACCAGTGTAGCTTCTACACAAGGCCCCAATGGACAGACACCTCATATGTGTGTCGTCTGTGACTCTGCGGGGGAGCTCTGCAGGACAAACACAGAACTGTTAGTGGAGCTGGGGGTTATTGATATTAAAGGGGCTGATTAAAAAAAGGAGCTGGGCTGGGGAGACCCCATCTGGCTGCTGGGCCTTTGGGACACAGCTGGGAAGGCATGAGGCTGAATATCACAGCGCCACTGGGAACAGGAGGGTTCCTGCCACAGGGCTCCTGGGGGTAGGAGGGGCAGCGGCCTTCCCCTGAAAGAGGCTTCCTTCAGCTTTTAATGAGTGTCAGATGCAGATTTCTGGGAGAGGGCAGAAAACCAGAAGTGAAAGGCCAGAGGTCAAAAACACCCAGAGCTGAATGGCATGGTCCAATGCTCACTTTCTGTTTGCGTGTGTTCAGGATGGAGCTGTAGCCACACACCAAATTGGGGGAGGGAAAGGGTAATTTTCTCTCATAAAAGCCCAGCGTTGTGAGATCCGTGACTGCTCAGGAAATGGCCAGACAGCCGAGCAAAGTCTCCCACCCCACCGCAGCTTTGCAGCCCAGAGGCGAGGTTCCCCTCCCACCCTGAGTTTGCAAGGGGGTTCCTTACATCCTAGGCTGGCATCAGCACGGCTGCTTGAAAGTGCTGTCCCCTGGTGGTGGTGTGAAGTCCATTTCACAGGCTGTGGAAAGCACACCCTGTTTGCAGCCATCCATTTCCAATGAGTGGCTTCTGCAAGGGGATTTAAATCCATTTGGGGTCTTTTTTTGGTTTTGTTTTGTTTTGATTTTTTTTTCTCAGCTTTGGTAATTTGATCATAGAGATGCAGGACTTAAAATGAAAATGTGGACAAAAGTCAGAAAAATACACTGAAAGTAGGCTTGGCAGAATTTGATTAGTATCTTTTTATGATTTCAGTGGACCATATCGGCAGGAGGGGTCTGGGTGTGGGGGGGCTTCGGGGTCTGGGGGAGTGGGATTGTTAGGGTAGGGGTCTAGGTGCAGCTGCTTGGGGATCAGGTGGGATGGGGGTCTGTGTTTATGGGACTCACTGGAGGGGTCCAGATGTAGGGGGGTTGGGCTTGTCAGGGTGAGGGTTCAATAGGCCTGCTTAACGGGGGAACCCCAGCTGCTGCCAAGGGGACTCCACATGCCAGGCTCCCACTTCCCCCCCGTAATTCCCCCATCCTCTTTCCTCTCCATCTCTGTCCCCTCATACCTATATACCCCTACCCCTTCCTTCCGCATTGCCTCTTCCCCCCTCCCCACTCCCTCACCTCCCCTTCCCTCATTTCCTCCACACCCCTTTACACAGAAAACAGGAAGGCTCCCAGCACACAGAAGGGGAGAACGACTGGCACTAGGACCTAGGAGGCAGTGTTCAGCTTCAGTGAGCACTTGTAGAAATGGAGGGGCCCAGCAGCACATAACACTGTGCCCCCATGCCCCACCTCTGCTTGGGGGGGGGGGGGGCAATCCCCCAAACTACACCTCTGGTTTTCCCCCCGCCCCCCCAAAGTGACTTAGCCATTTTCTGCAGGCGGGTAATCACTTGGAACACCCTTCTCCCGTTAACTCTCCTGGATGGAATCAGGATTAGTCAGCTCTCTCTCACAGACTCTATGGAGATTTTCCTCCACTTTTGGAGCAGGACGATGTGAGTTCTGTCGCAGTCTGATGACCACAACATCTCCATACATTGATTACTGCAGTCATGGGGACACCAGTCAGGGCTGGGAAACCACCTGGTTCTCCCCACCTGCAGGGGTCCCATGTGCTACAGCTCATGCTCAGGGCGTAACAAGGTGAGGCAACTGGGAAAGCTTTAAGCAGCACTGGCAGCTGGAATGACCATACTCTGACACACTAATTTCTCTCCCCGGATCTCCATCTCTCCTCTTCCTCTTCCTAGATGCTACAACTGTGGTGGGCTGGACCATCATGCCAAAGAATGCAAGCTGCCGCCGCAGCCAAAGAAATGCCACTTCTGCCAGAGCATCACCCACATGGTTGCCAACTGCCCCATCAAAGCACAGCAATCGCCCAGCTCTCAGGGAAAGCCCGCCTACTTCCGGGAGGAAGAAGAAATGCACAGCTCGTCCCTTCTTCCTGAAACCAGAGAATGATGGTGGGGGATTGGGGGATGGGGAGGGAGATTTCCATCAGGATCAAAAGGCTTCAGCAAGGGATCGGTCAGCAAAGGGGGAGCAGCGAGCAGTCTCTGCCGTCATGATGTAGGGGGGTTGGTATAAAGAAGGGATGAGAGGGAGGGTGGCAGCTCAAACTGTAGGATACAACCTGCCAGGCTATAGCGCTTGTATCCGGACAGAGGGACTGGGATGGTTGTATGTTGGTTACAAAATCCCAGCACAGATCTCATCCTCCCCACACACACTTTGAGTGGGAAGAACCCGGTTACCCCTCTGTCCAGATGCCCAGCTCCAAAAGTGGGAGAAGGAGCAGCACCGTAACCCTGTACCTAACCACTTCCTCCAACCAAAAGCCACATGCCGCTCTAGTTTCTTTCCCTGTGTTCGGTGATTTTTACGTTTTTAAACAAACTCCCAGTAGTGTTTGTGAACCCCTGGGGTCATTTTGGGTGGAGCAGGACCGATGCCTCCATCCTAGCAGGAGAACAGAGACCGGTTCTCCATGGCAAGCTAGAAACTAGTGAGCAATCTGTTCTTGCTCGACACAGGCGAGCCAAATGGATCTCGCCCAGGATTGCTGCTTGCCCAGGAATATCCACTGTCCGGGGTTTTTGAGACCCGCAGGGGAATGGTGGAACAGCACGCCTCTCTTGAATTAAGGGTTAGCTGGCCCTGAAATAATTAGGAAGAGCCTCTTAATTTATTTAAGGTTTTCCAGGCTGGACTGAGGGGTTTGTAGCCTTGCTGGGACCTGCTCCCCTCTGAAGGCCCTTCGTTTCAGAGCCACCCAGACTTCACCTATATCCCTGTCCTCTCCCAGTTTGTGAGGGAGGGGAAGGAGTTGATAGAAGTTAGCATGAAAAGGCCTTTTTCTAGAGGCCAATCCTGGGCCTTCTAAAATGATGTCAGTGAGCTCGGACCTCGGCTCCTAGCATTTAACTAAACTTGGGGTTTCTTGAGCCATTGTAATGTAATGCTGATTTTTTTTTGTAAATGTCTGGCTATATTAGCAAGAGACAGATCAAAGGAACTCGTGGCCTAGTTGGAAGGAAACCATGGCGACACCAAAACTGTAACAAATGAGGCAGATGCAAAACTTGGAGGAGGTGGTCTTCCAGCCCTGCCGGAATCTGCCACTCGCTGTCAGCGTGCAGGCTGGTACGCGAGCGGCGGCATTGCCTCAGGGGCAGGAGGCACGGAAGCACGTGTCTTGGAATCGATCATGGTGGGTCCTCATTGCCCAGGGCTGCAATGCAGGGTCCAGCAGAGGAAGAAGCCATGTTTCCTCCCCCACGCACACACTGTTTTTAAAGCCGTTACAGGGGAGAGCACCTACAGTGGAATATATTTAATGTCGCCCTGTGCCTATAGGGGCCGATCTAGAGCACAGTGAAAAAATGTGTCTTCCCATTGACTTCAATAGACTTTGAATCAGATCTATATTGTATACAATTTGCTTCTGTTCCTCTCTTTATTAGGGCCCAATTCTCCAGTCCATATGCATCTGTAATGCCCTTTTTAGAGCATAAGGGCTGCAGGCTCGGTCCTTTCCTTTCCTTTCCTTTCCTGTAGGAACAGGGTGACCTTCTGTCAGTTAAAAGCTGCTGCCTTCTCTCCCCACTTTGCCTTCCCCCACCCCTCTATTCTGCCTTTATTTATTTGTTCCTGTGGACAGCTGCCCTTTCAATGCAAGGCCCCTCCCACCCCCACACCCCATCCGTGCTGAAGCCGATGTGATGTGAAACCTGCACTAGGATGTGCGCGTATGACGTATCTTTGGGTTTGTTTGTCGTCTGTTTTTTTTAAATATAAATATTGTTTTTTTGTATTTTTGTATATTTTAATCTTGAAGAGAGAGAGAGAGAGGACATAACTACTGCAACTTATTCTCAGGTATTTGAGCAATCTCAGGGATGAACAGCCTCTGCAGCTCCAGTGCTGGACGGAGTGGAATTTTGGTTTTTTGTTTTTTAACAGCACAAAGATAGAACAAAGTTTGTATTTTAAACTGTAGGTCTACCTCACTGGATGTTCGTCAGGTGGACTGATTATTTTTAAAACTGTATTTTTAATAGATTCTCTTCTCCCTCTCTCTGTATTTACATGGAATTTGGGACTTTGTGTCCGCGGGTGGTTAAAGAGAAGTCAGTCAATGTTGCAGAGGAGGGTACAGCCGCCTGTATCTGTATTTTGGTACCGAACTCCAAATTCCCTCCCAGCCTGGCCATGTTCCCATCTCCTCTCCCCACTCCTGTCCGTTCTCAATTCCTCTCACTGGCTGGAAACATTCCTGTCTCCCTAGTTTTTGCCCCAATCCTATTTTTAATGACTACTATCACTCATTGTTCTGCTGGTGACTTCCTCCTGGATAGATCCCCAGTGATCTAGCTCAGTGCCCGACTTCACATCAGAAATGGGGGCAATGACTGATTGGATGTCACTCCAGCCCTGGGAGTGGGGGGTTAATCTGGATTGGAGGCATAAGGAAGCCTGCTGCCCTTGCACCTCATTATCCCTCTCTCTGAGAGAGCAAAAGCCTTTTAGTGCATATATTAAGGTCCTAAACAAGCTATAACATAAATACCTTCTTTAAAAACTCCTTTTTCTCTGCATGGCTGTGAAATGTTGGCTGTGAGGTTCTTGCCTCCTTACCCCCACCTGAACTGTTTGCATTTCTAGGAAACAGCAATGTAATCAGAATAAATGTTACAATAGTAACTCTCCACAAGAGGAAGCCCTTCTGGTCCAACCATCTCTACCTACTGCTAATGTGCTTTGACTCCAGCACCTCCTTGGGGGATGTGAATGGAGCTGGGCACATAATGTATGCTGCAAGAGTTCCCAAAGCCAGCCCTATCATCCAAATTTGTAGCAGATTCAGATACGATTGCTCCCCTTTCTTTTGTCTGGCCCCCCTGCTTCTCCACTTTCCTCAAATGCTAGCCAACAATTGCTGGGTGGGACTATGGAGTCCTGTCCTCGAGCCAGGAGCTGTTACACTCAGCCACAGGGCCTGGCCGTATCGCCCCTCCCCAGTACAGGATAATGCTGACATGATGGTATGTTTCAGAATGTGTGTACAGTTTCCACTATAAGTTTTAGGTAGTAATAGAATAGATTTAGAACAGGGCAGGAAATGTTGAGAAAGAGAGATCTCTGATCATTCAAACAGGCACCAGGTGGAGATTAGGGAGAATCAGAGGCACTACTTAAGATTTTCCCCCTCCAAGGCTTCCCTCTGCTGCTGGGATATGAATTTGGAGAGCAGGAGCGCTTAAAACAGTTGGAGTGAAATGCTCACCTCTCAGAGCAGATCCAGCTCCCATTTAAGTTGATGGCAAAACTTTCCTTCTATGGGAGATGAATCATGGCCCAAATGAAAAAGGGGGGCTAGGAAGCATTGTGTTTGTAACACGCTGCCCTGCTAAATCATTGTGAAAAGTGACTGGCCTGGTCAGAAAATGTACTTGCCTGCCTTTAGCAAGTCAGATATTTATTGTGATAATGAACAGTGAGCCTCACGAGGCTCCTTAACACACACTGTTATAGCCCTGGTACGCACGAGAGCTGCCCAGATGAGATTCCACGGTCTCCAATGTTGCCTGTAGCTGGGCTTGCTGGGTGGAGGGAAGCTCTCATGCTGGCTTTCTGCCCTGCTGCAGTAGTGAGTATGGTGAAGTGGTGATGGCCCTTTTGAGGGGGAAAAAAAGGAAGTTTGTATTTTAAATAGCTATGAGATCTATACAAATCTACCTCAGGATAACTTCTCTATCTGAACGGGGCAAATGCAATAGAATGCATTGGGTTGTGTGCCTCTAACCCTGGGTCCCAGTACCCCCGTGCCACCCACAGAGGGAACTGTTGACCATCCTTTGGCACCTTAGGTGTGCCAATGAGTAAATGCTGCCCCTTCTAGTTTTGTATCTGTCTTGAAGAATTGTGTAGAACTTTTTTCCAAGTAATCCGTTTGGTGATCTGCTAGATGTCTAGTATGTGTAAATATCTATGTAAATCTCTCCACTTTCTTTCAATATTCTCCTTGATTATTGTTTACAAACTTAAGAAAAAAATAGCCAAAGCATCTGATGGGTTTTTGGACCAGGGAGATGGGATCCTCTCTGTATGCTCTGCCTGTGCAGGGAGGTGACTTGGGTCACCAGCCCCACGCTGGGCTCTGGTGAGAAAGTGAATCATAAAGCCCTCAGGTCTTCTGATGTCAATAGAGCAAATTGCCTCCCAAGAAAACAGTGATTGATTTGTAAGGGGAAGCCACGCTAGAGAAGATGGAATTTTTCAGTATTTAATTGCATCTTGCCACCTTTTTTCTATGGTTTGCAGTATCCTTTGCCACGTACAGTACAGTACAGTACTCTATGTACCTCCATCTGCAGACTGAAGACCTTTGCTGTGGCATTTTCCATTCCTTGATGATCTTGCAGATAAATTGCTGCAAGACACTTCACCTCCTCTGCTTGTGCACGGTTTGCAGGCAATGGATGCTATGCATTATGGGACAGCAGGTAGACTCTGCCAGGCTCTCTTTGAGCTAGAAACTTAACTCAGGTCTGCCCTGTTCACTAATCCATCCTTCTTATGGAAGCTCTAAGTATTAGTCCTATCCAAAAATATAGGAGCATTTGAATGTTAGGAGGATAAAATATCCCTGGAGGGATGATTCTCCCCTGGTGCAAAAACTTGGGAGTAAAGTGGCTACAAGATTGTCTACTGTCAGACGGAAGAATGTAACTCCATGTTTACTGCTAGCAACCAAAGCTTGTTTGTGTCAAACTCTTGAATTTTTATGAAGTGGGAAGGGGTGGGAGGGAGGGAGTAAGAGGGTGAATGTGTACGTTTTTTGGGATTGTCTGAACTGCAGGACCGTGCTTTCTGGAGAGCAGATTTCCTGCTGAAATGTCTGCAGTGGGATCAAAAATTCTCACTGCATTTTTTTTCTCCTTTTCATTTTTGTACTAATCATGCAAAATGTTTGATTCTTTTCTGCAAAATAAAGAATATGAGTAATGGCGGCTGGTGCTTTTCTTTTCATTACCAGAGATCTGTCATGTTGAGAAGCATGTTCCCAAAGCTACAGACACTACCTGAATGATAACTGGCTCCAAGAGTCCAGAAGCAGAGGTCTGGGACTCAGGAATTCTTGTTTCTCATCCTCAGTGACTTAATTACTTGGCCCTCATCACTGTGATATTTGAGCACTAAGGCTATGTCTGCAGGAGCTGCATCTCCCATGAAGCCACTCCATGCCAGCAGGAGAGCATCTCCCACCAACATAGTGCTGCTCACACTGGCACTTTCGTCAGCAAAACTTTTGTCGGTCGGGTGTTTTGTTTCGTTTTTTCCCCACGCCCCTGACCAACAAAAGTTTTGCCAACAAAAGTGCTAGTGTAGATAAAGCCTAATTGCTCTTATCCTCCCAATGCCCTCTGAAGGAAGGAAACGATAACCCATTTTACAGATAATCTACTGTGCCCTTCTGTTTCTTAAGTGACTTTCCCAAAGCAGCGCAGAAAATGTGAGCCGGGAACTGAACTCAGGTCTGCCCTGTCCACTAATCATCCTTCTTGCACAAGCTCTAAGCACGCTCCCATCCGCAAACTGACTGACTCCAAATCTGAATAATTACCAGCACTGAGAGATTTTGGTTTGGTCTTAATCATTTTAATTATTTTCCAATTAACTTTACCACCCACTAAACTTTGTATCTAAATCTTTTAAATAAAAGTATGATATGCAGTTACATTGAGAAAGTAGAAGGGCTTTTAATTCTCATATATTAATCATCCACTTGCATCAGGATGTGATCCTCCTTTGCTGGTTGCATGTAATGTACATAGCCATCGGGCACAAAGTAGACTCTTTACCCACAGGTTTGAGTTCTAACAGCATCAACTCAGCCTTTCTCTTTCCATTATGCAGCACAGAACTTTAAATTATGTCTCTTTCGTATCAGAGTTTTTAAAAATATTCAAGGGCCTATCTGTCTCAGTGCTGTCTGCTGCCCGCCACCCCAGAGGTGGCTGCATTTTAATGCACTAATCGGAGGCTGTATGAAGTGTTTTTGGATGAAAGGTGCTATAACAGTGGTCTCATTACCATCCATAGACACACACACACACACACCCCACTCCCAGTGGTTTGCAGATTAAATGCTTGGAGCAGCTAGGAGGGAAATAGTCCGTGACAAGAGATTTTCCCTTTATAATGTTCTTAGAACACTACCCCTTTTCTTACAGTTGGTAAGGACCCAATCCAGAAGTCAATTGGGCTGCGTGTGGGTGCAGCAATCTGCCCACAGATTCCATCAGAGTTTGACTATTTGTAGCCATAATTTTGATTGCACCGTTGGTGACTTAGTTGGGTAGGGACTGTTTTCAACCTGGTCTGCTGCAAACTAAGCAAGACTCTTAATTTCAATACACAGGGCCCTTTTTAACTGTTTGCTATTTTAGACTATTCTCAATTGCTATTTAACGTGGGGAACCTAATCTGTTTGCAATTTCCCCCCTTTTTTAAATACATATTTTTTGCCCTGACCCCCAGCCTTAATGGTACACAGTCTAACCACATAGAGGTCATCTTCCACTGTAAACATCCCAAGGTTCTGTACTGTGCAAAAAGGTTGAGAGGGCTTGGTGGCAGCAGCTATTAAAAAGCAAAGGCTCATACTGTTTTCAGAAGTAAGGTGAGCAAATGTGCCTGCAAATATAAACCTCCCAGGCAAGAGCAATCAGAAGCTAGTAATCTTGCTACTTGCAAACTGGAGGAGGATAGCCCTGTGTACGGAGGGAAACTCAGGTCCAACTCTATCAAACTTCACATAGAAGCACATCAATCAGTAGCATGCATAGGTAAAGGACTTCAGTTTGTTGCCCCATGAGAGTTCCTCTGCTGAGCCAAGCAGCGCTCCTTTTGAGCTCCTCTGTGTAAGGAAAGTTCATCTGTCAAGACCTGCTGTACAGAGGAGGTGGTCTTCCCTGTTCCACTGGAAGCAGCAGTCTCCCACACACAACACTTCGCTTCCCAGTCCGTACCTTCTAGCAGCGAACATCTTAGGCTTGTACCCACCATTGCTTGCTCCCCCCACACAAAACCATCTCCTAAAGCCCCAACGGGTTGTACCCTTTCTGTTACCTCCTCCCTTCCAGCCTGTCCAAAATATTGCTACTAAACCCTTCTCTTATCGCTAGCCCCCACCCCTTTGTGAGCTTCCTCTCACTATTATCAGATTTAAGCTCTTAAGCCCTATCTTCCTGGTCCTGTGTTTTATGAGTGATGATCTTGCTTTGTAAGTGAGCTCTACTCATAAACTCTAATGGCTGTTACCACATAATTGGACTATGTTCTTCAACTATTTTTGCTGCTCAATGGCACGTGGAGCAGCAAAGCCTAGGCATCCTAACCTAGCTAGTTGTTACCTGATTCACACTTAGCTGGAAGCAAACAGAGACAGGATCTACCTGCAGTGAGGAGCTGACAAAAGGACAGTGTGTGTGAAAATGGTATTCTCTCTATTTGTGTGGCTGTAGGGCAACCAGACAGCAAGTGTGAAAAACTGAGACAGGGTGGGGAGTAATAGGAGCCTATATAAGAAAAAGCCCCAAATATTGGGAGTGTCCCTATAAAATTGGGACATCTGGTCACCCTATGTGGCTGTGGCCAAAAAAATCAGAGTAACAATCAGGCTCCACTTTAAAATGTCACCTGACTGGTGTGTGAATTGCAACAGTTGACACTTGGTACTGACCCTGGGGATGTGGGCATAGGCCTAGTCTGATTTCTATTTGGGGGCGGAAGCTCTAGTCAGGCCAATGGGGCTGTGCGGGGGGACGGGCAAATTCTGCACCTGGCTGAAGCTTGCAGTTTTGGGGGGTAATGTGTCCCCATCTCCCTAAACTACACCCATGGAGGTGAGGCAGGAACTGACAGGCCTGCATGCTATTTGGGTGGCCACAGGTAGGATTTTGAAGGCCTGTTACAAACCTTGCATGTGAAGAGAGGGAGAAATGGGGGCCGTGCCCATAAACGTCCTGTCCCAGCCCAGCAGGGTGGGCCTTGATGCCCCGTTACCAAGGTGTGAGCTGCCCTTGAACATGGAGCCAGCCAGTCAGTTCACCCAGGACAGGGGCACAGGGCACCCCTCCTGGGGGGGCTGTGCTTAGAGAGGGGGCTTATCCGCCTCTGCTAAGGGACCCACTCCACCCTCGCACCACTACAGCTCTGTCCATGCTGGGAAGGAGGGGCGGGGGCAGGCTGTTCCCATCTCCTGTTAACCCCGCCCCCCGGGCCGCGTTGGCGGGAAGATGAAAGGGCGGGACAATTAAAGGCCGCAGCTTCAGCGCGCCCGCGGCGCATGCGCGGGGGAAATGCCATCTGCGCCTGGTGATGACGTATGCGGAAGTACACGTCACCCTGCTCGAGAAGCGGCTGGGCGCCGGAGGGAGAGGTACTGCCGGGAGCGGGGAGAGGCGCTGGGGCTGCTCCTGTTGCGAGAGGGGGTGTTTCCCCCCACTCCCAGCTAGGGGAGAGCCTGTGGTGGGAGCGGGGCGCCTGACGCGGCTGGGGAAAGCCCCGGGGTGCTGAGGCAGCCTGGTCTAGTGGGTAGAGCACCAGGCTGGGACTCAGGAGAACGGAGCTGTACTCCCGGCTCTGCCACTAGCCCGCTGGGTGGCCTTGGACCAGTCACTTCCCTGCCACGTGCCTCAGTTTCCCCATCTGTAGCACAGTGATAACGATCCTTGGTAAAGCGCCTTGACATGGGCTGTGTGAGAGCTGGGTCGTATTGTTAGTGGCTAGGGAGGAAGGCCAAGGTCTCGGGAGCCGGGGTCTCTTATTGAGAGGGGGTGGGAAAGTTCTGGTAATAAAGCCCAAGTTCTGGGAGGCGGCTGAGCTGCCCTGAGTCCCTGGCTAGACTTCCTCTCTGGAGGAGAAAGGGGAGGGAATCTAAGTGAGAGTGGGTGAAGAAACCATCCCATCTATTCACTTAGGGCCCATGATAGATTCAAAACAAGGCTTGGATTGGTGTGTATTAAACAGCTAGAGGTGGACCATCCTCCCCCAACCTCAGGCTCTCTCTCCATCATTGCTTTGCCTGCCCTTAGCTGAAGGTGACTAGCTCAGAACCCTAGTTGGAAGAAATTAAGGATTCTCTGGGAGCTCAGCAAATTGCCACAGGCATGATCAATGAGCCAACGTACATAGGACCTATCAACATTTGATGTGAGTTTAGTGCTGGTGAAAGATTCTGCCTTGATGACTTGAGGCTGAAGTCCTCTTTCTACAGAAATAGCATGAGCGGCAGCAGGGCAGGCTCTCAGCTCCTGCCAGTATATATTGCCCCTAAATTGGAGCAAGCACTTCTGTGGGTAAAAGGGGACTGCAGTCTCCAAGATCAGTTAGCCCTTGTCTTCGCTGATGACCAATTAATGATAACCATAGTGGTGACTTTTGTAACATGTGTCCTTATTCTCTGAAAACTGTGCTGAGATCCAACAAGTCTTTTCACGCAGGCCATTGAACAGTTATCAGGTGGTATCAATTTTTTCTTATTTCCACCCAGTGCTGGCAGTATAAAGCTGACAGACTCCATATCCCATTTCTAAGCTATCCAGCCCTGGGCTTGCATACTGTGTTTTTCTAATTTTAGTATAAGTTAGTGTTTAAAAAAAAAAAAAAGGCTCTTAGAAGGAGACTGACTAAAGCTTACTTTTCCAAAGTGACTGTTCTTACTGCTTTGGGCCCAAACAGATCCTCCTGATTTATTTGTCCCTCTTTTCATCTTGCCCCTCAAAAAGAGGCTGTGGGTAAGGCCATGTCATGGATCAAAGAAGGAGAGTTGACCATCATGGAGAGATTTTGTGCCAACATTATAAAGGTAAGACATAAACCTCACTGCTACCTGTGACAACCAAGCATTTTCAAGATTGCTTCTCCGTATTAGAGAAAAGAACATCACTGTGACTGCTTCTGTGTTTTTTAAAAAAAATAAAATAAAAAATCAATGCCATTGTACAGGATCACATGTTAACGCTAGTACTGAATATACATTCCTAAATTGTATTCAGGGATGGAAAATTACACTGGCTTGAATCTTGTGGATGAGCAGAGCCATAATTGATGCTTGTCAGTAGCAAGCTGAGATTCCCAGATTTCTAATATTTGTAGTGCTGTCTGATCAAGAGATAATGAATCTTAAAAAAATGTATCTTGTCGTCCTTTTGCCCTTTCTCTCATTTCATTTCTGATAGCCAGCATCGTAAGAATCACTAGAGCTAGAAATTATTTTACCATCTAAAAGCAGAGGGAAACCCTAGTTTTCAAATGGCATTAGGTGTTCATGTCTGTCTAGTGGTTTGAGAAATAATGGCTGTTAAAATCATAAGAGAATTGAAGAGTGGGTGGGAGGATGCAGACAGAATATTTTAGATTCATACAATTCCAATTCTTTTTTAAAAAAAAATTATATTGAATATAATACATCCCAACAGTTCATGAAAACTATCTGCCATACCCTCTGCAAGCAAGTCTCGAGAAACTTACGCTGTTGCTGACATAAGCATCTGTGTTTCCATGCTCAAAAAGAGCTGTAGCTGCCTCATGAAATTAAGGGGAGGAAGTATCCATTTTAGGAGTGAAAGTCAAATTTTTCTCCATGTAAATGAGTTGAGTCAGTAGTTTCTCTTGAATGCTGAAATTATAAATGCTTACAATACTGGCACTGTGGGACTTGGAATACCTGCTGAGTCTTCGCTGTCAGAAGGTGGTAATCCCTTCATAGTGCTGTTCCAGGCTCTCTTATATTCTAAATATGTTCAGCTGTCTGTCACACAACACAGTAAAGGAGAGCCAGAGGCAGTTAATGGTGCGAGCTACTGTCATAGTGCTTCAAATGGACTCTAAGCTGGGTTACCAAAGAGCCATATGTACATCTAGTAGCCTGTGTTCTTCTGTCTTTTGCTATTTGTCTCCCCTTCACCCCCAAACTTTACAGGGAGTCCATGGATTCTATACTAAAGGAGAGGCATTGCCAGGAGCTGAATGGGTTAATCTAATTGAGGTGGGAATCCAAGTTGGTTGTTAGCTTTCTTGCCTGTTTAGCCTTTTTTTTTCTTGCCATCTAGGCAGGTCCAATGCCCAAGCATGTTGCATTCATCATGGATGGGAACCGCCGTTATGCTCAGAAGTGCCACGTGAAGAGGCAGCAGGGGCATTCAGAGGGCTTCGACAAACTGGCACAGGTGGGGAGGACCTTCTGTATAGGTGCTTCTGGGTGACAGCGGTTTGGATGTTGATCCCTCGTTCCGGTTTCCCTCAGCATTTTCTTTCTTAGTGCATGGACAGTTGTCCCCTTTCTTAAAGGGAGTGGAATCTGGTATTTAGACCTGGGGGCTGGGAGTCAGGATTCTGGGGTTCTTTTCTCAGATCTACCATTGACCCCTGTGGCCTTGGGAAAGTCACTTAATCTCTATTTACTCATCTGTAAAACAGGGAAATAATACCTACCTCACAGATCATGAGGCTTAATGTTTGTAAAGCACTTCCAGATCCTTTAGTGAAAGATTCCAATATACACAGTGTGACAGATATGACAATATCCTGGACAAACCTTACTGAATTGAGTCCAATACCTTTGGGATCCATTGGATTAAATATGCAATTGTTTGGATTATTGTGAGATTGTATGTAACTTCTCAGGGGCAGGGGGGCCTAATGTAATTCCTCCAGTTATCAGCCCTTTGAAGTCACTCCCAGAGAAGCTCCTATATACTAGTTCAAGCTGTGTTCTCTAGGGACCAACATCCAAAAAACGGTTTTTGGGATAAATATCCTGTTTTTTAAACAGGCTCAGAGCTTTTGATTCTGAGCAAACAGACAAGACCCCCAGTCCATGGAAGTCCCCAGTCCTTAAGGAAGGGTTGGAAGGACTGACACCGACCAGACTTGTGGAGATTTGTGGGGGGGATAATCTCTGATAAGGTTATTAGCAAGCATTTAGGTTCTTTTATTGTTTTGAATACATTTCCTCTGTGAGGAGAAAGCAAGCAGGCTCATCTAGGCAATCTGTCTTTTTTGCTGGGAATGAAACAGTGAAGGCAGGGAACTGTTTAGCTTAGAAATCCTGGTCAGAAGGGAGAGAGATGGGTGGGGAGGCTGGAAGCCTGAAAGTCAGTGCCCTAGCTGGACCACTAAGAGGAAGTACAGGTGTACTTGCAATGAACTGACATATGCAGTATTATATTATGTATTAATCTTTTCTCTTGTATGGTACAAGAAGTGGTTTCCTTGGGTGAGTTAGTACTCAGTCTGTTCTGGGATTGACTTCTATGACTTAAAATACTGTAAATGTTTTCAGCCCTCTGCGAGCCTTCTGCTAGACGTTTATTTCATGAAGGTAGCTCATCCGTACTCCCTCTACCTAGGCTTCCAGCGTTCTCCGCATTATTATAACTTCTGTGGCTACAAAGAGTTCCTGGCCGATAATAAGTGACTGTAGGAAGTGTTGGTGTAACTCTGCACTGAGGGGTGCTCAGATTGGAACGTTAATGAAATTGAAAGGTGACAAATTCAAAACTGATGCAAAGAAATACTTTTTCCACACAGTGCATAATTAGACTGTGAAACTCATTGCCATATGACGTTGTTGAGGCCAGAAACTTTGCGAGATTCAAATAAGATTTGGACATTTATATGGATAACAAGAATATCCAGAGTTCTAACAGTTGATAGTTTGGGGGGTGGGGGGGGAAGGAGAGGTTGTTTTTGGTTTGGGTTTGTTTTGGTGATGTGTGTTTTTTAAGGTTCTGGAAGGGATATAAAACCTCATGAGTCAGGGTTTATGCCAATCTATAACTATTAGGGGTTAGGATGAGACTTTCATGGAAGTTGGGCTATCCCACATCTGCCTAATGTAAGTTTCTTCTGAAGCATCTGTCGCTGGACACTGTGGAGACAGGACGCTGGACTAGATGAATCTCTGGTCTGAGCCATTACGGCAATTCCTATATTCCTAAATACTCCTTCTGTTATACTGGCTGTTCTTAAAACGCACTATAATCTGCCCTGTAACAGAACCTCAGTTACACTCAGTGTTTAGGTTCTGAGCAAGGGTAAAGAAAAGGTATATTTGTTCAAGCCAAGATTATTTTCCGGAGTCCTTTGAGATGAATCCGGAATCTTTATAGAACTAAGGCCATGGTAGACTTTTTCTTTTTCTTTTTTGTCCTAGTCACTGTTAGTGTAGTGATGAACTTCCATGAAGTTCTCACACTTGCTGAGATCTGGTGCTCTGAGTAAGTGGGGTACACAGAGGTCTTCCAGGGGTACATCAGCTCATTTAGATATTTTGCCTAGTTTTACAACAGGCTGAATAAAAAGCACTACTGAAGTCAATACAAACTAAAATTTCACACAGACAATGACTTGATTATACTGCTCTATATATTATACACTGAAATGCAAGTACAATATTTCTATTCCAATTGACTTATTTTATAATTGTATGGTAGAAATGAGAGAGTTGGGAATTTTTCCGTAACTGTGTGGCTGTGACACTTGTATTTTTATGTCTCTTTTTGTAAGCAAGTAGTTTTTAATTGAGATGAAACTTGGGGATACACAAGACAAATCAGACTCTGAAAGAGGTGCAGTAGTCTCTAAAGATTTTGAGTCACTGCTCTGAGTGACTACGTTTTTCCTCTTGCAGACGCTGCGGTGGTGCTTGAATCTGGATATCCGGGAGGTCACGGTCTACGCATTTAGTATTGAGAACTTTAAACGCTCCAAGGAGGAGGTAGATGGGCTGATGGAGCTGGCGAGGCAAAAATTTAGCCGCCTGCTGGAAGAACAGTAAGATCGTCTCAAGCCCACACCGAGAGAGTGAAATAAATATGGGGCAAAGGGAGAAATGGCAGTAAGGGATGTTAAAGTGAGGTTGTGATGTGTTAATCTGCATTAACTCAATGAAAGCAGCTGTATATGTCTCCAGCTGGAGACCACAGAGAAGCAATTTAATGTTCACCAACTTAGTACATTTATTTGTGTCTGCATACAACGTGGGGCAAAAAGAATGAAAGCCCTGGCTTTTGTGACATCAGAAGAACTCTCAGGGGGCACAGTTAGAATAAAGGGGGCTGGGATAGCATAGTTCCAATTTTAGGTGAATTGGTAAAGGTAGAGAGGGGCTGGAATATTGGAGTGGTGCTGTAGGTCAGGACTGAGGTAGGCTGAAAACTTGCATATAGCACTGGTTTGCACTGTACTGGACTTGAGCCAGCGTTGTCATTCTCCACACAGGAGCTGGCACTGGAATACAAAGGTGGCTGTTGATTTCAGGATAGCGCTACTAGGAGAGTGTCTCTTCTGTCCAAAATAACTATACAGTGAGCATGTTTCCTGTCAGCATTGTTTTTCCCTTGTTGATGCAGTAGTCTCCCCTCCAACTGGAAATTAGTGATAGGTGAATAGCCACTACTAATTCTAGTTGCCCGTACCCCTCTTAATTTCTGCTTAGTAAAATGCAGGAAAATAATCACTTGTATAAAAATCTTTCTTGTGATAAATTTCATAGCCTCTAAGTATGGCAAACAATGCACAGTCCCACAACTATGATCCTTATCTTAGTTCCTTTTTGGACAATTACTGAACTATTTCTGTGTGTCAGGAAACTGGGGATTATTTTTATTTTTAAATTTTCCTTGATGAAATGGCTAGAGCTTTAGTGATGGTCAATTTCGAGCTGCCTGTAAACAATTTCAACACTACTGTCCTCACTGCCAGTTATATCAGGTCTTAATTTCACCTGTGATGTCATGATCCTCTTCCATAATAGATGTTAGGAGTGCCAGATGTAATTTATAGGCAATAGGTAGGCCCTATCAAATTCACAGCCATGAAAAATGCATCACGGACCATGAAAACTGGTCTCTTGTATACTTTTACTCTATAGCAGCATTTCTCAAACTGAGGGTCCTGCCCCAGAAGAGGGTTGCAAGGCTATTGAGTGGGTGGGGGGTCATGATATTGCAACCTTTACTTCTGCACTGCCTTTGGAGCTGGGCAGCCAGAGAGCTGCAGCTGCTGGGTGAGTCTCCAGCTCTGAAGGCAGTGACAGCAGCAGCAGCACAAAAGTAAGGGTGACATGGTATTGGGGGAAGGGGGCGGGATCATCACTCTTGGGGAAAGTTGTTGTAGGCTTTACATGTTTATATTGCTGGTTTTAAATACATATTCATGCACAACACTGAAATTCAAGATTTTTAAAATGCTATGACCATGAAACTTAACGACAATGGACTGTGAATTTGGTAGGGCTATGGCATGCCTCCTGTTGAGCAGAGCCCAGCTGCTTTCCTCAGCCTTTGTTGTTCTGTTTAGGGAGAATCTGAAGAAGCATGGTGTGCGTATCCGTGTCCTTGGGGACCTGCCACTTCTGCCACTGGATATTCAGGAATTGATTGCCGAGGCTGTGCTGGCAACCAGGAACTACAACAAGTGAGTAATACACAATTCAAAGTTGCAGAGATACTGTGTCCATCCCATGCCCTTGGAAGAGGAGGTTCAACAGACACTGCACATTGTCCTTTTCTGCCTTTTTCTCCATAAGCATGCATCAGTGTTCTAGATAGATTTTTCTCTGTGTTACCTGCTGGGTCCTTCCTTGAGTTAGTTTCTTTCACATTTTTCAGATGTTTTCTGAATGTCTGCTTTGCATACACGTCAAGACATGAAATCAGCAATGCAGTGAGAGAGATGGCCTGGGGTGTGGAAGAAGGACTACTTGAACCTAGGTAACTCATGTGTCTTGCTCTAATTGACCCTAGTCTACCCATGTTCCCCTCATAGCTTCTGGGATTACTGTGCAGTCTTCCATAGGTGCAACAACATAAAAGCCATTGCTTTAAAATCCAGTCCGTTTCTGGATGTCACCATTAGGACTGTGGCATGAAGTACAGCAGGGTGGATTTGATTTGTAAATCAAACTGATTTAAATCACTAGTCAAGAAGACTCGATTTAATCATGGATTTCTACGTAAGTGTTTTCTTGTTGGTTTTTATAACCTTAATACACATTCGTCACAACTCTCAGATAGATGTAGGTTTCATTTTAAAAGGTTACACTCATACATTTTTAAAGTGATTTATTTTGAAAACTTTTCAGATTAGTTTTACAGCTGTATCAGAAAATGAATGACTGTTTGGTTATTTCATTTACCAAAGGTAATTGAAGCAGATATTTATGCAGTCATTGGGAGGTGAACTATCTCCAGTTCAACAGGTTAATGATTAATATTTGGAGGATTTTCTTGCCATGCTGTATTGGGAGGGGAACATCACCAGACAGACATTTAAATTGTTCTATTTAACTAAAACAACAACGTTATGTATTCTGGATTGTTTTCTTCAACAGCAAACACATAATAGTTTAACAAAACAAGCATATTAATTTTTGAATTGTTAAACATTCAATTTTTTTTTAAATCAGATTTGGTTTTGTTAAAATTGTTTTAACTAAAATAGTTAAATGAAAAAATAAAAAAAAAAATTGATTGTCAGCCAGGTCAACATGAGAAACTTAAAAGATTGGCTTCTGCAGCTAGCTCAGTCGTCTTCACCTTCATTTTCCTGTTTGTTCATAATCTGGAAAAGAAAAACAAGCTTTACTGCTTTTTCAGGTCCCAAACAATTTCTCAATTTGGAATGAATTAGTCCAAAGGAAGAATATATTCTTTCTACACCGGCAGAAGAAACTACTGCTGTTAAGTGAGATTATTACTTCAACAGTCTGAATCCAAGTGCTTAAATGACTTCCACCAGTTCACTGGTGTGACTTCTTTAAAACATCATCAGCAAACGTATATTTCTTGAATGGTTCACCCTTCGCTCAGAAGTTTTTTAGTTGGCATTATGGAGGGATGATTGCCGGATGTCCACGTCATAGCCAACTCCTCTTCTTCAGCAGTTAAGGTTTGACCATGGTACCAATATTGCGAATACTTGCAAGAAAATGAGCTGGAGATATCTCTTGTCCCATTCATTTTTTAATGCTTGTAATTTAATTCTGTCATTGCATATTTCTCTTTTTAAGATCTCAGTTCCTTTCAAATTTCAACAGCATCAGCAATAAAACAGCTATTTCCTTGCATTTTGTTCAAGGCTACAGAAATAGGCTTCAGGGTACTCAGCATGTGTTCAACATTTCTCTTAAGCCAATGTTGAGAACTTTGGCTGTGACAGTGCCATCTATTTTTTCACGATTTTGTTCACAAACTGTCATCAGATTAGGCCAGTTCTTGATATAGTGCTCAAACAGTCCACTACTGAGTTCCATCGCATGTCTTGTGGGAGAGTTAGCTTGGTTCCTCCCACTTTTTTCAGAGCAGCTGCTGCAAAGTGGTTGTTATGGAAGTATTTTGCAATTTCAACAACATTAGCCTTATTTCTGGAACTGAAGTCTTTGGCTAGGAGGTGCATCAAATGAGCACTGCAACCGTATGTTATTAGCTTGGACTCTCTTTCACTCTCTTCTAAATAATTTCTTCTCATCTTGGATACATTTGCAGCATTGTCTGTGACCAAGCTGCATACTAGACATTTGAATTTTTTTTCACAGTTTGTTATAGCTTTTACTGCTACTTCTTGTAAGTATTCTGCTGTGTGTGCATTTCCTGATGTATCAATTGTTTCTGTAAGGAAGACATTCCCTTCTTCTGTTGTCACACAAGCACATACAACAGGATCATTGTGGACATTGCTCCACCCATCAAGACTCAGGTTAACAATTTCACCCTCTAGACTTTTGCACACTGCTCAATTTCTCTTTCATACACTTTATCCAGCAATTTGCCTGCGACATCTGCTCTGTTGGGTGGACTGTATCCTGGTCTTAATGACTGAACCATGTTAATGAAGTGTGGGTTCTCAAATCATACAGAAAGGAGAGTTTGTTGCATAAACAAACTGGGCATTTTTTCATCAATTACCTACCTTTTTGTAAATCTGCTGGTTCTTTTCACAAACTTATCTATGGTTGTTTCTGGATGATGGAGATTTTTTTTTCTTTTTGCTACTGGATGATGGATATCACAAACTTTTTTTTTGTTTTTGATGATGGCTTATTATGACTTTTGCTATATAGACTGTGGCTATGTGACATACATGATGTGACTGAAACACTATCATTGGCAGATAACTCTGAAACTATAGAAAATGATGGTGATCTTGAAGGTGGATAGTCTTCAGAATCCTGTATGTTGAGGATGGATTCTCCTAAACAAAATAAGTCAATGCAGTTATTTAATTATTATTACCATACTGCTCATTTAGTATTACTCATTGCATTCACTGACACTCAGTACTACTTTAAAGGTGAAATTGTAAAAGGAAGATCTGCCTATTTCAGCTATTTTTTTTTCACAACTGCATCTAAAATGATAGTACCATAGAGTAACAACTATATTTTTTGCTCAAACATGAGAATTCAAGAATAGTCCAGAAGGAAGACAGGCAGTCCTTAAGAAAGAAGTATGAAATAAAAAAAGTTTACCCACCTGAAGATCCTGCATGTTCAGACATGTTCCTTTCATCATCTTCAACGTGCAGCTTTCTCCTGAGAAGGAACACTTCTCATGATGTTGTTTCATTTGGGGCAACCAGGCCTTGCATTTCTTTGTTGCACTGTTTGCCATTTTGCATGCATGCCTCTCTTACCCACAGGTAGAGGAACTTAATTAAAATATTCCCAAACTGGGTCTCTTTTACAGCCTGCTGCCATTTTAGGTTTTCCCTTCTAGTGAGAGAATGGTATGGTAGATCTCAAATCATGAAGACTACACTCAGAAAGACCTCAAGACTTCTGGAATATGGTGTTCTAACAGTTTCACATTTTTTTCTACTGCCTGTCCCTCCCTTCTCACATTTATCTTCAGACGACTTCTCTTTGTCCAGATCTATTCCGCCCCTCAACAATCTTCTATTCATTGAACTTTTTGAAACTTTGCACTTTGAGAGAGAGGTAAGGGATTGACTGTGCGAACACAAATTTGCAGAGGGACAATAGGGTTGAGGTCTGTTATTTCTCACCTCAATATATTATTTATTTTAAAACATTTTTGCTGTTAACAAACATGTTATCTCTGGAGACACAAATCCAGAGTTTGAGAACTGCAAAACTAAGCATCTAGACTGAGCATTGAGTCCCTTTGGGTAGATAAAGATTATTTAGGTTAATCTATAACAAAGCCCCTGGAACCTCACAAGATTAGGTTCTTAATCCATGAATTTTTGGAACTTGTTTATAAAACTTTTCTTAAACATTACATGAATATATTGTCTCATACTATAGAATTAGAATTTATAGTCCCTATTCTATGATGAGATATCGTTGAGCTATTATATATCTTAATTAAAACTATCTTTAAATAGGTGTTTTCCTCAAAGCATTTTATAAAAAAACAAAAAACTTTAAATTTAAAAAAATCAGATTTTTTTATCATTTATTTTTATCCACCCTGGAAAAAAGTACCAGGGAAAGCAAGACTGCTTTTGATCAAAAGACTTCAATGTGGAATGTTCTATATATGGTGATAAAGAATTCAGGGGTGATAGGTTTACAAGGTCTTTCAGCAAATAGTCAGTCTTCTCTCTCCACTACTGCTAGCCACACTTGACAGGATAATGAGTTGCTCTTTAAAAGGGTGCTGGATGTGATTCCAAAACTGGTCCCAGACGTGCTTGCTTGTGGCTCACAGAGAGCTGGTTAGTCATATGATGCTGGCCTCTCCTTATTTTCAGCTGCTGGACTGCGTTAAAAAAACAACCACAATTGTATCAAATACCTTAATATTGAGACAGATTCTCTGCCCCTTTCCATCCCCTTTGTGCAAAGGCCCTAGTCCTTTTGTAAGGGGATCTCCCACCATGGAGAAGTCCTAACAGCTGTGGAGCTGGCATAGCCAGCTCCTACACTGCCTTCTCTACAATTTCCTGGCATGGGGAACAGAGAGGAGGTGCACCCAGGACACACCGGTGCTGTGAAGTGACAAGGCCAATACCTTCCCCTGGATATTCAGCAGATTCCTTTGCAATGTCCAGTCTCGAACTGAGTCCTTGTTTCAGATAACCGTCTATGCTCTGACTACAGACATGTAGGAGACCATGTTACAATGCAGCTGTCTTAAACTGATTCCACCCCACTTCCAGTTGTAGTGTCTGAGATCTTAACTGTGTCTCTTAACGAAGCTAAAGCTTTGGATACACCAAGCAGGAATTCTAAGAGCTCACCTATGCCATAAATTTGAACTGTATTGTAACTAGTTTAGGGAGCAAATATGTGGTAACCTGTAGGGTATATAGGCCCTTACTTTACAGGTTTTGATAGCTACACAAAAATTTTGTTTTGGTCCCAATACACTCATAAATGCCATTTTAAAGGGACAGTAACACCACAGCGCCTTGATTTGGTAAGTGGTGTAGTCCATCAGTTAATGTATTGTAAAAATAGAATGATTCCTTGCAAATATCACCCGCTACTTTGTCATATTTTCTCTACTGGCCCTTAGGCCTTCACTGATTCCAATCAGACTGGTTTATAGTGAATGAAAATTACTATTTGGCCTTAGGTAACATGGTGATGAGTACGGTACAAGAACCTGAATAGAACAAAAGTGAGCTGGAGGGTCTCAATTCAGTTCCAGTGTTTATGGCATAAAAGATGCCTTGACAGTTGGCTTCCTTGCTGGCAGTCTCAGTTGGGAGGTCAAGTCACAAATGGATTATAGAGACTGAACTCCCCTCTCCATGCTGGAGCAGGGGGTAGAGTTGAGATGGTCAGGAGAGGGGAAGGAGCTTGCACTGCCACTGTCTGTGCTGTGGATCTCTTCAATCTCTGGTGTTCTCTGTCCAGAACCGCAAACTCATACCTTTGTAAGTAGGCCTAGTAACTCTGATTTCATGGTGTTGTCACTGTCAGGTTATGAAAGTGATCTTATTAATTGGAGGTCTCTGTCTGTTTCTTTCTCTCAGCGATGTGTCAGAGTCATTGCTCGATAAATGTCTCTACACCAACAACTCCCCTAACCCAGACCTCCTGATACGAACCTCTGGAGAGGTCCGGCTTAGTGACTTCTTGCTCTGGCAGGTAAATCCTCTGTCTTGTCCTGAAAATATTCCATATTTGCATAACAGGCCTTTCTTCTGAGCCCAGGAGTCAGCTGAAGTGAGAGAAGCTCTTCGGAAGCCAGTCATGCCTTGGCGCCAGCAATTCGCTGGATGGTCTAAATCCCAGGGGAAATCCCAATATGAGATTTTTTTCCATCTCTCCTGACTTCATGGTGCTCTAATGCACTCCAGTGCAACAAACTGGAGATTTTAATTGTCCTGAAAACACTTTAAAATAAGAAATCACAATCTAGTTCACAAGTTGGTGAAGAGATTGATTCGTACCTTCCTTGTTCATTCTCTCACTCATGTCAGTCCAAGTTTTAGATTATCTGAAACTGGGAACTAACCAGTCTGGCAACATATACCCCTGGGATGTGATGGAAGGAATGTGTTATGCGCATCCAATCTTAGCTGTGAATATTCAGAGGGAAAGGTTTAAAAGAACACTATCAGGTTTTAAAATAAATTTAAGACTAGCTTGTCAACATGCACTTTATTCAGCATTAACAACATTCAATCAGTTTCCTGTTTATTTCCTTTTCTATTTCTTGTGCACTAGGGCAGCGCTGTAAAGTTTGGGCTGCAAACAATGTAGAAACATGTTGGAATCAAACTGCTTTTCAGTTAAATTTGAAAAAAAATAATAATAAACTTGTTTGGACCCTAAACTACCTTCTGCCTTTAAACAACCACTGATCATGTCTCAGTTACCAGCTCTGCAGGTGACAAGTTTGCAGATATTCTCTAATCTGAGTTGTGACTTGCTTCTAAATTGTCCTGCCCTTCCCTTCCAAAAGTTTGGGGTACATATGTACTCTGAGCAGATATGAACATCATAAGCAAATGTTGCTCTCACTAATTTCATTCATTAACTCACCGGTGAGGTAAATGATTAATGGCCTTGAAGAATGAACTGTGTCATTAAGGGTCCCTCTAGGTAGCATCTGAGCCAACTTGACAGGGCATTAGTGGGAAATGTATGTTCCTACAGCACTTGTTATAAATGGAGTTCTTCATTCTGTCAATCTGGCATTCTTCATCAGCACAGTTTCCACAATAGCAGTTTGTAATAATATTAGAGGTGGAGGTTCTGACGAGTTGAATCCCTGCTTTTCTTCATTCTTGCTTCTCCTCATATTGTGGTCCTGTAATGTAGACCTACAACAACCTGAAGGGCACAACAGCTGTCACTCAAAAATATATGTCTGACAAATACCTTTAGGCCATGTATCTGCGCTGGTAAAATGAGTTTGTTCAACTTCTAGTCTACATTGGAGAATGGGAGGAAGTGGCCAACAAATGGATCAGACATTCTGGAGAAGCTACTAAATGCTGGGAGGGTTGTGTGTACTTCATTGGTGACACTGGAGGTGTGTCCTATACAACGTGACAGCCCTGAAACAGGAGTTATTCTGATGCTGATGAAGCTCATTTGAAATGTTGATGGGAATGTCTTAATTGTTATGTTTATCTGCAACAAAATGAGAACTTAAAATTCTTTAGACTTTATACAGTGTCTTTTAAATCTTCAAAGAACTATACAGACATTAGTCCTTGCAATGTCCCTGGAAGGTAATGCATTATCCACATCTTGCAGAAACCCTAGCAGAAGAATTACGTAACTTTCCCAAGTCTTTAGAAGGAGTTGATGGCAAAACCAAGATTTAAATGGAAAGATCCTGGCTCCCAGTCCTATGATGTCACCACTGTGTCTCAAATCCAATGTGCAGTTACAATGACATTAAGAGGGGGCAAAAAGGAATTACACAAGTGGTCCTATGATAAATGGTGGTCCAGAGGTCATGTTCTGATCACTAATATGAACCTGTTGTCCATCTCTGACACAGGCTCCAACAGTCATGTGATGCTGTTTTAGTTTTGCTGTGTGACTTGATGCTTAATTTACGAGCAGTAGATTCTGTTAAGACTGATGTAGCAGTCTAACCCTGCCTGCATGTTGTACTAAGGATGGAAGACCCTTGCAGTCCCAACAGTAGAAACAAACAGCTGCAAATAGAACAGTGTTGAGCTGACTCTGAATTTCCTGGCTGTTAATGGTTTTAATTTAAACCCCCTTCATCCAAATGGCATGTTGTTATCTCTCAGAGGGATGATTGTTGCTGAACACTTCCCAGCCTTTTCCTATTAAAATTTCATACAACTAGTCCAATAAATCAGGCTGTGTTGTAATTCTTGGAATACTGTATGGGACAGCCTCATGTACACATGCAGGCAGGACCTGATAAACAAATCGTATGAGAGGCCCTGCCTGGCAAGCTCTGGCATAGCTTGTGACTGACAGCCACTTCTTGATGATTTTCATCCCTGAGTTATTAAATTCTTGGTGATCTTACTTTCTGCAGACATCCCACTCATGCCTGGTCTTTCAGTCTGTGCTGTGGCCAGAATATTCCTTCTGGAACTTGTGTGAGGCTATCCTTCGGTTCCAGATGAACCACAGCACTTTACAGGTAAGAGCACTAGCGAGGAAGAGCCTAGGGCGATATATTGTCTACACAAAACAGTAATATGCTGGAGGCCAGGAGAGCAGGTGTGTAAAGTAGGCTAGTAAGTATTAGAAACATTGCAATTAACCATGTTTGGATAAACTAATGATATGTCTAGTCAGACACTGTTTCAATAGTGACCTACAGCAGATGTTCAGTAGTGGGGTGAGTACAATGATGCACCATATCAGCACTTGTCTGGTGGCTAGGGTGGTTTCTGCAGAATGTTTCACAAAACAATTTTTAGCCTTTTATAATAATGATGGCGTAGAAAATCTGAGCCAGTGCTGATCTGGCCTGATTCAATACTGTTTGCCTGAGTTTGCAGATAAAAGAAACAGCTCTGACAGCTGGGATCCTCCCCTGTTCATCTCATTAGGGTGTTCATTCTGAAGCATAATGACACATTGCAATACAATTAACTCATCGACTGATGATCATTTTAATAGAAATAGCCAGACACTTTGGGATTCTGGGCAGCACTGAAATACTACTACTTCTTCCATAAGTAATGAGAAGGTGAAAAGCCCTGATAATGCCTCAGACTTCTTATAGGCTTGTCATTGATCATGTCATTTGAGTTGCACCTCAGTGTGAAAACACACAAAATTTAAACAAATTCCCCTAATCTCACTTGATTGCTCTAATGCCCTCGTTTATTTTGAGGGTATAATAGGGTTTAATTACAATAAGCCTGGTTAAAATGTTACTTACCTTGAAGTTGGGGTTAACTACATTTATTAACATGTAAATTCCCAGCTCTCTGGGAGCATTCTTATCCTATCCCTTTCAAACATGCAGATTAATGTTTTTACTACAACTCTATTCATTTAATAGTCTCTGCTTTCCATTTAGTTTTCTTTCCGACCTAGATTGATTTAACGAGGTAAGGAGGAATTTCCCTGTCGATACTACAGCTTATTAAGTATGGGTTACTAAAACAGCCAAAAGTGAAATTGACTGCGGCTAGCTGTCATAATAGCTTCAAAGCTGTTAGCTGACCTAATCTCAGTATGTATGGGGCTATTTCGTGGCAACTGGAAATCAGTTGAGCATGTTTCTGCAGAAATTGGTTAAAGATCCTAGCCAAAACTTGTTTGAATTTCTAATTTTGTTTTTGGCTTTATTTGGTACTTGTGTTCCCATGTATTACTAACGAATACAGGCAAATACAAGGATTTATTTGGAAAAAAAAAAAAAAAGTTACTCTTTTTAAAATGAGTTACTGCTGCTAGACCAAATTTCATAGGAACATTTTCCAGTTACTAGCACTGTCACTCGTATCCTTGTTTAAGAAGAGTTGCTAGTGCCTTAATTAAATGAATAACCAAGATTACTTGGGGCAGCCTTAATTTTTGGATAGTTAGTGCTCCACATTGCTACATGAAAATTGAGTTCTATTTCCAGGCCTGTGCTCTCTACAGAGCATTAGGGGTTGTACATGCTACTGGGAGTGCATTTGAGAGAGCTCCTTGTCACTCTAAAGCAGTGATACTCAGACTGGCACTTAGAAGCCACAAGTGGCACTTTAATATGTCTTCTGCAGCTCTTTGCAGCGTATGATATTAAAACACTGTGATTTAATTATTTACTAATCAGGATGCTTTTACTATGTTATTAACCAATTGTTGAATACTTGGTCAGTCATTTCGCTGTGAGAATAATGTATCAAAGTAGTAAATGAAGCAATGAATTCAAACTACTGTGGCTCTTTTGGGTAATGTTGATCGCTAATTTAGCTTTTGAGTCACTGAGGTCAGAGTATCACTGCTTTAAAATAACCACTGAAGCTTCAGAGAGAGCTGGGACATGGCATGTGAAGAAAGTCCCATCCAAGGCCAAGGAGGGTCCGCATAGGTGTGGGATGAATTGTGACAAGAAGGAAGTATGTCAATGAAGATGTGATAGGGTTTTGGTGGCTTGACTTCTGCTGCTAGATGACAGTCACTTTTATCAGCTGAGGTTTCTTTTGGGAGGGGATTTCTGCACCGTCAGGACAGTTTTTGGAGACTAGGGGAGCCCAGAAGGGCTGGTACGGTTGAGGGTTTGACAGCTAGCAGAAGGGACATATCGAAGGCGTTTCTCACTGTGTGGGAGTATTGGAAAGTTACCTTCCTCCCCTTCAGCCTCTGTTGGGACCAAACTGCCTCACTGTGCCATCTGCCATTCTGCAGCATAGGTTGTGCAACATAGAGGCTGGGGCCTTCTAATCATAGATCATACAACTTCAGGCTTTTGAGCACCCCATTAATTGCTCTACAGTGGGCCCACAATTCAGTAGAGAAACTAGGAGTTTGGTACATGGCACTGGTGTGTAGCAGTGAGGCAGCTGTAATCTGAGTTGCTCTGTGATAAATGGGGAGGAGGATAGTGGAATTGATTTGAGAGATTGGTCAGCAAGCCACTTCCACTGAAATGAAGACATCAAGTCCCTCCTGGTAAACAGACACTGTCACTCTGTCCAGAGGCAGAAATCCTATGTAAAGAGTTCAGTTATCTTGTATTTCAAACAGGCAACAAACATTATGCCTGTGGAACATACCTCAATTGAATGGCTCACCCAAGCACATAAGGAGTGCTTCCGCTCACACTACTAGCAGCAAGAGAGTTAAACTGGCATCTAAAAACCTCTCATATAGACTTCCTCATTCAATTGAGTTTGGGGTCATTCACGCTTTTTACAGCTACTGTTTGTCTTGTTGCTTACTTGAAAGGACAGCACTGCCTTGGTATGTTTGCCACTTTGTTGTCACAACTCTAAAGTTAGAAACATTTTTAGAACAAAGCTTATTTTTGTGGAAAGTGTTGGGGGAGACTCCTAAATCCATTTTATAATAATAATAAAAAAAAGTCTCCATTCATATAGATTTCTGGCATTCAAAGCTACATGACTGCAGACTTCAAAATGTGATGTGGAGAGAAATCAAACTATTGTTGTATTAGAAAATTTCAGTACTTAAATCTGTTACCTTTCTATAGCCCCCATATTGTGTCTTAAATCAGTGCATTATTATGTCCAAAGTGTCATGTGGGTGGTGTTGAGTCTGCTCTCACTTTCAGCTGAAGCAGAGTACTTCAGACAGCTGGTCATCAGATAGTAGACTTGCCCCATAAACCATTGTGCTGATTCCTGTAACGCTACCTTTGAACTGCTTTGAGAACCGGTTCCAAGGATTCTGTGATGGCTTTGACAGGGACTGTTTCCTATACATGGGTTTGTGGTTTGAGAGCTCTGTTGTAAACTAGTTTCTTTAGCTCTGATTTAGATACTTCAGGTTTTTCCGCTGGCAGTCACAGCCTTTTTTCCATTTTAAAAATGAGTCTGTGACCAGACCTAGGTCTCTATGAAGAGTTACTCAAGGATTTCCCTGTACCCTCTGTAGCCAATCAAACAGCTGCCTAACAGTACAGGAGATTCACACGGGGCCTATTTTAGGTTTAGTCTACAGAGAGGTAGCTAAGTAAGCAGAGACTTATTTTTGCTGCAGCCTGTTCTGCCATGTATCAGCACCACAGAAAGAGAAATGAGCAGAAAGAGCCAGTAAAACGCTAATACCCTGTTGCTTTTCACTTCAGAAGGCCAGAGATTTGCACATGGAGGAAAGGAAGCGGCAGCAGCTGGAAAGTGACCAGGCTTATGTAACAAACAAGCTGCAACAGGAAGGGCCTGCATCCCATGGAGACTCTCAGCACCAACAGACACTATTGCAGAAATACACTGCCCTGCGAGAAGAGAGAATCCAGGGCTTTCTGCAGGCTCTAGAGCACAAAAGAGTGGACTTCCTTGAAAGACTGTGTACAGTGTCTGCATGACCTGGATAGGCCTTGTGATGGTGAATATGTGCAGTGTTAGAAATAACACTACTGCTAGGCCAGAGGAATTCACTGTGGGGGGAGGACAGTGGTGATGCAGGACTGGTACAAGATCTTATATCCAAAGTGGCACTATCCAAAGGGCAGAGGCTGAGTACTAAGAGGCTTTCTACTCCTGTAAATGCCATGAGGAAGGTAATGTCAGGATGGTCTTGCCTCCTGCCACTAAAAATGGAGAAAGGAATGCAATGCCCCCGCTCTTCTCTGCTGCCTGACACTTTGCATCTGTGCGTATTTTTGTGACCAGCAATTGACTAGAACTAACTTCCAATGTGGTTAAGTCCCCTTGTGAGTCAGCTGAGGCAAAGCAACCCAATTCTCCCTTAAATCTGCCTTGGGACCCTGTGCTTCAATTTCTATTGCCACTTTCAGTGAGATTTGTTTATTATAACAACATGGGTGGTCAGCTTTTCCAAAGAAGCATGCTATTCCCATTCCTTGTGGAAAGAATTGTTTATAGTGGCGACATGCTATGAGCTGTGACAAAAAATATTCATAAATCATTTTCTTGTCGAATTTTTCCTTCTTTGCCCTCCTTGTCTTTTTGTTCCAGGTTTTGATACATCTGCTGCTGACTTTCAAAGAACTGTAGCAAAATATAGACTGTCAGCCATGCTATATAGAGGAAGAAGTTGTTACTGGCCCTTAATATCATCTTGTACTTGCATCCTTATTCCATCATCCTCTCTACAGTATTGAAAAAAGAAAGGGCACAAGTGTCTTTTTCCAATATCAGGCACAATACTTTGTATTTATTTATTCATTATTTTTTTGAAGGAGGTATGGAGAAGGAACTGCCTGTGAATCAAATACCTTGTTAAAAAGAACTTGTCTGAGGCAGGGAGATAACTTAGCTAAAGCCAGGTATGTTATGATCTACTAAATGAGCGTAAGACTCAACCCACATGTACAGCTTTCCCCTTCTGCCTCAGAGTATTGGGGTGGCCTTAGCTTAAAGGACATTGGGACTGAGATGAATCCATGTTTCCTGCTCAATATGGTTTAAAGATGACCTGTAGAGGCTCTTAACAGGGATGGCTTGTGTGGCTGTGGAGTAATTTGATGATGGGAGAGACTCAAATTGGCACTGTACTACCTATTTTGAATTCCCTACCGGCATGGATGTGGACTAGATGACATTCTAGTTCTTTTTCCATCTCTGATTTATGTGCTTTTGTATGGCCAAAACCAACTGAACATGTCTCCACGTTTTTTTTTCTGAGGCACATTCAAATGCAACATCAGCTTTTGCTGTTTTTAAAGTGTTCCTTTTACCTCCAGATCAAAAAAATGCAGATTTAAAAGACTTAAGTGCTGCAAACAGCACCTTGAACATTGTGAAGAGGATCATTAAAATGTCAAACATGAATAAAGCATTTTACTACAAAACATTTTTAAAATAAGCTGAAAATTTAAAACTATAGGAAGCTGCTTTTTTAAGATTTAATGAAGATGATGCCTGGGTCTAATATGTTGTTGTTGTTGTTGTTCCTTAACCAGTGTGTGACTCCCCACTTTATGCCTGTTGAGATGGAGTGAATTAGCAGATTTTCTGATTTATTCTGTTTGGGTGATGTGCTGGAAGCCTGAGACATTGGCTGAATAAACCATGTTCCAGTGCATCCTCTTGTGTAAATGGCTAATGCTACCTCCCAAATAATGCATTGTGATATTTATGGGTGATGCAGGCTGTCAATTTTATAGTGTTTATCTAGCTGCATTTCATTTAATCCTTTCTTTACATTTCAAGAGGTCTTTGGTGGAAATAGTTCTTAAGTTCCCTGGTCTCTCTCATCCTTAAAGAGCTGGATTTCTCAGTAGTCTAAATTTTACAGGGCATCTAGAGTCCTAGCACAGTACTTTGGAGCCCTGGTCCACTGTACTCTTCAGGAACTAGAGAATAGGTTCTGTGCAATAACCTGTTTTTGGTCAAATAAAATTATATTTTCAGGTGTAAGATGAAAAGAAGAACAGCTTGACCTGCAGTGGTATGTTTTTTTTAAAAAAAAATAAGGAAGGGGTGGGAAAAAGTTGTGAAAAACAGCATGCAGAGCTTGTACATGTATACCTTTTTAGGAATAGATCTTTCCACATAAGTTTTTGAACTAAAGCAACAGCATTAAAGTGGACTCTCCCTTGAAAAGGCTTGCAAATTTCTGTCATTTAGAATGGTAAATGCCTTGAGGGAAGGTGAATATAATATGGATAATTATCACTGGAAAGTTTTCTCGGAAGGCTTACTGGTAGTTGAAGAGCCCTGTTAAAATCCAAAAGGCTATAGGGTGCTGCTGTTCTAGAGAAGGTACAGCTAAAAGGACAAGCTTGACACAGGTGAAACTTGTGTACCTAACAATCAGGCATAAAGCAGAACAAATGTACATGGAGAAATAGACTATGGTGTCTTTTTCTCTGTGTCTTCCTGTGGAAAGGGACAGACTTTACAAGTCATTTACAATCAATAATGGTTACCAGCACTCAGACTTTCACCTTTTTGAGTTGTTTAATAGTTCCTAATCTAATTTTTCTGTTGGAAAATCTGGAATTTTTACAGGTTTAGGGGGAGGGAGATTTGTTTTATCCTCAGTGTAGGGAAGCTGCGAATCAGTTTCTGTTATCAGCCTGGTGTTGATCTGTTTCCCTATTGCCAAAAACATGTCCTAAAGCACCCAGTTCCACCCTGTTGCTTTAACTAAATCTCTGTCCTTCACTGATTAGAGCCTACTCCTTCCTCTAGTCATTGACTTGGCTATTTCTCTCTCGACGTTTTGGTTGCCATTTTGAGTGATTTCATTTTGTGATTTAAAAAAAACTTCTTAGATTTATTCTTCCCTGGAAGCCTGGGCTGGGTAGGCGTTTAAAACTCAAGAGTGAGCCCTGCGGGTGTGGTGTGAACCTGTCTTGTGCTCGTGGGCTTGGCTGGATGTGCGCTCCTCCCGCGAGCGGAGCTTTGTTCCCCGCGCAAGGCACTAGCCAGCCTCCGTCGCACATGGCGTGGAGGGGGCTGAAGGGCTAGCGGGTCTCGCTGGGGCATGGAGTCACTGCATCCTGGTGGCCCCACCGGCATGCACGATTGTGCCTGGTGTGGGGGGGATACGCTAGGAGGGCCGGCGGGTGCTGAAGGGACAGCTCCTTAACCTGCCCACTAGCCCCCAACGGACAACGAGGCAGGGGCGTGGGGGGCTGGCTCCAGGTAGCAAAGCCTGCACCTTGCATGTGCGGTGCAGGGAGACCGCCCGGAGCTCGTTCCCACCTGCCTCCCCGCCCGCTAATTGGCGGCGGCAGCGCCAAGCCTAGGCGGAGAGAGGCCGCCGGCCCCAGGGGCCGCGCTCCGCCCGCAGCCCCCTCCTCGGCTGAGCAGCTGTTGCAGGGCGATGACTGCACCCTCTCGGCTCCAGCCGGGGGAGGATTCCCGCAGCCCCCAGGCAAGGCCCGGGCAGGGTCGCAGGGGCCTCTCCTTTCCCCCAGTGCGCGACCGCCTTAGGTAGCGGTCCGTCTTACCCCCTAGGGACCTGCGGGACTTCGCGGAGCTGCCTTGCACGGGCGTGGGGCGATGCACAGCGCCCCCCCCAGTGTAACTATGTACATCCCTCTCCCCCTACGGTTGATTTGGAGGGCGGGAATAGCGAAGCGTCTTTCTCCTCTCCCCCCTCCCGGATATTTGACAGGTATGAGCTACGCGCTGTCCGCCATTGGGGCAGAAAGTGGGTTTTGCAGCCCCCCCCCCCCCCCGGTGCTTCGGGGGTGGTGAACAGCCAGGCCCCGGCTTGCTCGGCGGAGAGAAGCCGGGATGTAGCGGCAGGTGTGCAGGGAGCGCTTTGGAGGCGCGAGGCGGAAGCAGCGCGACCGTTGGCATGGCGGGGACGGGAGAGGAGGGTGGCGCGGCGCGCGCCGCCTCCTCTTTTTCTCTTTCTCCTCCCCCCGCCTGGTTTGTCCCTTCCCCCACGTGACCCGTGTTGGCCAATGGGCGGGCGGGGCGGTGGGGATCCGGCTGGAACCGGTTGGGCCGCGTCCGGCTCTATATAAAACTTTATAAACACCCGATTCAAATTAGTGGGGTCGGGAGAGAGACCAGGGAACGTAACGCTTACGCCTACCATACCGTCCGATCTACGCGAGCCTCCCCTGCCCACACCGCCCGGACCTAGCGAGACCCTCTCACTCCGCCCAGCCGAGCTCCTTACGCACCGCCCGGAGACATGCCCAAGAGAAAGGTACGTGGCGCAGCCGACAGGCAGCCACTTCACCACCTACCCGTTTGCGGGGCTAAGGCCCTAGGCCCAAACTGCTCTTCCTTCCCCCCCAGCCGTTGCTGAGGGGGCGGGACCAACTGCTCTTTCTCCCCTCCCCCCCTTTGGGGCGGTAACGGTTGTCAGGCGGCGCGCGGGACAGGCCCGAACGGTCGCGGGGGAGGGGCGGGGCAGCGCGAGTCACTTCGTGACCGTTACCCGTCGCGCGCGGTTAATGGCCTTGCGCGAAGCAGCCTGAGTCGGGGAAGGGGGGAGCTCGACTGAACAGGGTGGCGCCTGGGCCTGCTCGGATTAATGGGCGGCCAAGTGGAGCCGGCTCGATCCGGTTGGTTTTGGCGGGAGGGCGGCTGGATGCACGTGCCCGCGCGGGGGGAGGAGGCTGTTGCGGGCTCGCCCCCTCCCTGAAGTAGACGAGAGCGCGCGGGAAAGGGCGGGAAGCGGCCGCGCTCTGGTTCTGGGGCCGAGTTGCCGCCAAAACTAGGGCTGTGCTTGGGTCTTTCAGTGGGAGCAGGGTCTCCTTAGGGCAGCCCAGGCGCCGATCTTGGGGGGAGACAATTCGCCACCTCCGGTGGGGGCTAGCCTCCTAACCTGGAGGCGGATGAGGAGAGGGAGGTCACCTGTATACATCCCCTTCTCTCAACTCTGGCGGGTAGAGTGGGGGGAAAGAGTCAGTGAGTGCTTTTGAGTTCTGCTTTATAATAGTTAGGCTCCCATTACACCCAGGGGCAAGTGAGGTACCACCTTTCTGCAGGATGTGCTGGCACAGAGTCCAGGCATGTTGTGTGGCTCCCTCATCTCTGTGCCCGAATCTCTTATGGCCTGGCAATTACTGCTATTCCAGCTTTGTTTAGCAAGTCTAGGGATGCCAGGTGTCAACACTGATCTTAAATATCATGTAGCCAGGCCACACAGTGTAGAGGGTTAACAATCTAGCTGGGTGGAATAAGTGAAACATACAAGCTTGAGGGAGGATGGAGAGCACTCCTGGAACTTGACTCTCAGGTGAAAGTATAGTTCAGGCCTCATTTTCCCCCCTACACCTGAGGGTGAGAGATCAAGTAATGTATTTGCTTGATCTAACTACCTGAACCAAACAGGCAAAAATTGCATACTAGCACAGTGTCTTGGGACCCATAGTCTTATCTTTCATTCAGCCCTTTTAGTTCATTGCTGTTAATTTCTTGGTGTAACTAGTACTTTTTATTGTAGGCTGAAGGAGATTCCAAGGGCGATAAGGCCAAAGTTAAGGATGAGGTAAGATTTATCTTCTGAGGAAGTTTTATACATTAAATATTTAAATCAAAACTGTAATATTGAAATTCAGTTTCGGTGAATTGTGAGAAGCAAATCATTCAGCATTTATACTAACCTCTGGAAGACTTCAGTTGTAAGTCTTTTAATATTAGCCTTTGTCAACCTAGCTAATAGTTGTATCCCCATATTGCCCATCTTTTAAGCCTGGAGCTCTCAAACTGGGGTTGTGAGGTTATTACATGGGGGATAAGGGTTTGCGAGTTGTCAGCCTCCACCCCAAACCCCACTTCACCTCAAGCAGGAAATGTGTTAATTTATAATTGGGGGTGGTGGAGGGCACGCTCAGGCTTACTGTGTAAAAGTACAGAAGTTTGAGAACTGCTGATCTAAGCTATGTGTTCTATTCATCATGATAGTGGAAAGAAAGGAGGTCAAATGTTCAGTGTTAATATCTTTTACGCTCTTGAATCAAACTTATTTTGAGGTCTTTAAATTAGATAATTTATACTTTTCAGCTATTTTGATAGTTACATTAATTTTATTTTTTGTTTTGATAGCCACAACGGAGATCAGCAAGGTTATCTGCTGTAAGTATTTTCTTATTGGGATGAGATGTTGCATGATAAATATTTTTTTTTAAATATTGGTCTTTAACATTATCACGGAAGATCTACTGGAGGTAACATCAGGTGTTGTTCTAGAATGCTCATGAGTAGGTCAGTTGGGAGAAGGTTATCAGCTCACCGCCTGGTGTGACTATTGTGCTATATTATAAGCTAGAGGAATGGGATGGTAGCTGAGAGCCCAAGTTTCTTTTGCTGTGGTAAAGCAAGGCATCAGGAAAAAAATTAACAATTTAAAGTGCTTGTCATTTCGTGCCTTTGTGGGTTCTACACTTCAGTTGTTTTTCTCACTTCTAGAAACCTGCTCCTCCGAAGCCGGAGCCTAAACCTAAAAAGGTAGCTCCAAAGGTAAGTTGATACTATGGGAAGTGAATTAATGTAAAATATCATAAATGTCCTATGCAAAGTATATTTGTGATCTATTTAGTTTGAGACATGGCCTGGTGGTAACAAGTAATCATGGCTTAAATGTTCAGATGTCAGTGCGTTTAAATACAAATATTGCTTGTGTACTTAAATCTCCTTGGAAGGGTTGGTGTCTCTTCTGTTACTTAGAATGTGTGTGTGAGATCTGATCAAGTACTTTAAGGCAGTACTTTCATTAAAGCTGTACATTTAGTTCTCTGAAAACTAAATGCTTGTGTGTGTTTCTCTATTCCAGGGGTTCTCAAACTGGGGGTCAGGACCTCTCAGGGGGTTGCCAGGTTATTATCCGGGGGGTCATGAGCTGCCAGCCTCCACCCCAAACTCTGCTTTGCCTCTCACATTTATATTAGTGTCTTTTAATTTGTTTGGAGGGTTACACTCAGAGGCTTGCTATGTGAAAGGTCACCAGTACAAAAGTTTGAGAACCACTGCTCTATTCCTCCCACTTGAATCTAAATTCCAAATAGCATACTGTTTCCTCATCATGCCAGTTATGGGGCTCTTGTAGGTATATAGTCAAGTATTGAGAAGGTGCTTGTACTTCTAACAATATTAATATCTTCCCACCATCTGGCAGAAGGGTGAAAAATTACCCAAGGGAAAGAAGGGGAAAGCTGATGCTGGCAAGGATGGAAACAACCCTGCAGAAAATGGAGATGCCAAAACAGACCAGGTATAGTCTAGTAGCCTCAGTTACTCTAATGAACTGGGAGGTTTTCCATGTTACTAGGTAAAGGCAGGTCTAGGCCTGTGCTGTAAAAAGTGTTACTGATACTTGATTTGATTAGGCTGCTTGTTTATGGCATAAGCCATGTACACACTTATATTTGAGGGTTTGGTCTGGGCTGTTTTGTTCCTACCATTCTCAACTGTTATGTACTTAAAATGAAAGTTGTTTGGTGCTAGTTGAAAGCAGCAGCGCTAAATTGTCACTTACATCATGCACTGTTGTTTTAGTGCTATTGGTGCATAGAAAAGTAACTTCAGGCTTGCTTCTAAGGTTCCTCTAATTCTCAATTTCACTTGATGAATATTGTGATCTGATAACTGTAACAAAGCACAGTTTTGAGATCCTCTGTGGTTGGGGGCTATAATTTGTTTCCTTCCAGATTCTGTTATGAATTGCTTTGTGCAAAGTGAGAAGTGAGTATAAATCTGCACAGTGCGTTGACTACTTCTCCTTTTTCTTTCAGGCACAGAAAGCTGAAGGTGCTGGTGATGCCAAGTGAATTGTGTGAATTTTTGATAACTGTGTACTTCTGGTGACTGTACAGTTTGAAATACAATTTTTTATCAAGTTTTATAACAATGCAGAATTTTGTTTTACTTTTTTTTTAAGCTATGTTGTTAGCACACAGAATGCTTCGTTGTTGTGTTTTTCGGGGAGCAACGAGGGCAAAAAGTCACTCTGTTTCTCAGAACCCAGTTTTAAAAAAAGAAAGTCCCCTTGGTTTATTTTGTTTTGTTAGGAGAGGGCTCTTCCTGGACCTGAAGAGAGGGATTCCCTGATGCTGCATATAAGTTTAGGTTTGTGAAATGCATTGGAATGAATATTGAAGGTCCCCAACATGCCTGCTTGCCAATTTTTAAAACTGGTTTGTAATGCCCTCTGTTTTCTCATTCCCTTAGTCATTTGCATATAACTTATCACTCCTTTAAACATGGCAAAAGGCATTTTGGGACTTATCACTCTAAAATCTAATGTATTGTCATGGTCAGGCAATCCAGACTTCCAGTGTCAAAATTGAGATGTGCAGGCTCTAAAAGGAGCTGCATTTCCCCTTTTATATTGTGGATCTTCAAATTAAAAACAATGCAGTTTTAATTTTTTTCCTCTAAAAGTCAGGGTAGGCTTGTGAAAAGTTGTTAAACAACATGCTAAATGTGAAAGTGTCCACCCTCACTCTAAACTTTTCCCTGTCCAAGTATGAAATGAAGATTCTTCAATGGTTTTATATAGTAACTTTTACGTTTTGATAGTCCATGGAGGGAGGGGAGTTTGAAGTTGTTGTAAAATGTTGCAGATTGTAGCCCATGTCCTGCCTGAATTACCATGATTGTTTATGAAAAGTACCTTTAATAAAGCTGGATACGGTTTGGCTTGGATTGTTCTTAATATTTTTTTTTGCTTTCTGTGGCCTTTCCCACCTTTGACATGGCAACATGTCTGAAGGAGAAAGTGATGTCAATCAATCTATTAGGGCTGTCAGTCATGGTTAACTCATGTGATAACTCAAATTAATCATGATTAAAAAAAATAGTGTGATTAAGTGCCCTTATAACAATAGAATACCAATTGAAATTTAATAAATATTTTTGGATGTTTTCTTACATTTTCAATATTAATTTCAATTACAACACAATACAAAATGCACAGTGCTCACTTTATATTATTATAAATATATGAAACTATAAAAGAAATAGTATCTTTCAGTTCACCTCAAACAAATACTGAAGTGAAATCTCTTTATCCTGAAAGTGTGATTTGCAAATGCAGACTTGTTTTGGTTACATACCTGCACTCGAAAACAAAGCTGTGTAAGCCTATAAGTCCTACTACTTCTGCCAATCGCTAAGACAGACAAGTTTGTTTACATTGACAGGAGATACTGCTGCCGCCTTCTTACTTATGTCACCACAAGGTGGGAACAGGTATTCACATGACACTTTTATAGCCAGCATTGCAAGGTATTTACATGCCAGATATGCTAAACATTCATATGCCCCTTCATGCTTTGGCCGTTATTCCAGAGCACATGGTTCCATGCTGCTGATGCCTGGGTTTTTTTGGGGGTTTTTTTTTTTTTTTTAAGTGTGTTAGTTAAATTTCTAACTGAACTTCTTGTGGGAGAATTGTGTGTCTGGCTCTATTTTACCCGTGTTCTGCCATATATTTCATGTTATAGCAGTCTCAGATGGTGACTCAGCATATGGTGTTCATTTTAAGAACACTCTCACAGCAGATTTTACAAAACGCAAAGAAGGTACGCCATGTAATTTCTAAAATTAGCTACAGCACTTGACCCAAGATCTATGAATCTGAAGTGCCTTTTAAAAGCATGCTCCACACCTCATCCCTCTCAGATTTTGGAAATCTTAAAGGAGCAACACTCTCTGATGTGGAAACTACAGAACCTAAGCCACCAAAAATGAAAATCAACCTCCTGGTGGCATCTGACTCAAATGATGAAAATCAACATGCATCAGTCTGCACTGCTTTGGATTGTTATCAAGCAGAACCAATCAGCATGGAAGTGTGTCCCCTGGAATGGTGCTGGAAGCATGAAAGGGACATGAATCTTTAGTGCATCTGGCACATAAAGGTCTTAAAATACCACCTACAATAGGGTGATGCAAATGACTGTTCTCGCTTCCAGGTTGTGTTGGAAACAGGCGGTTTACAACTCCTGGAAGTTGTAACTAACCTTGTTTGTCTGAGTGATTGGTTGACCAAGTAGTAGGATGGATTGTACTTGTAGGCTTGAAAGTTTGTTTTATTTCTAATGCAATTTTTGGGTACATAATTCTATTTGCAAGTTCAATGTTCATGATAGAGAGAGCTCTGAATTTTTTTTAGTGTAAATATTTGTAATATAGTGAGCACTGTATGCTTTGTATTCTGTGTAATTGAAATTAATATATTTGAAAATATAGTAAACATCCACAAGTATTTAAAATAAATGGTATTTTATTGCTACAGTGTGTTTAATTTTTGTAATTGTGTGCTTAATTGCAATTAGTTGCTTGACAGCCCTCCATATATACACTCTCTCTCTCTCTCTCTAATAGGGTAGTCTGTTCACAAAACAAAAGCTGTATTTAGTCACTTTGCCCTTACAGTATAAGTACATACATCTGCTAGCTCCACTGGAAGGTTGTTTGGATCATATCTGGCCCCAGATTTCATTCTGGACTGGTACATGGAGAGAGTGGTTCCATTACAGGGGTTTTGGTTTTTTTTTTTCAGTCATGTGGCTTCAGGCTGCATTTTTGGACCTCTGTAAGAACATACTAAACTAACAGTTCCCCTCCTTGTCATGGTCTAACATACAATGGGTGTTTCAATTAGAATAGGGAGAACTAATATTTTAACTTCCTAGATTTTTACAGTGAAAACACTACTAGCATGTTTTAATGGGCTCTGCAAAAGATTTGCCAGCTGAATTTTGTTGGCTGCAGAGATAACTGGAGCAAAAGCTTACTTTGCCAAGTTAGGAACTGAATACGCACAGAAAGCAGATTTGTTGAGTAAGAAAGTGTCACTTCTGTCTAGTCATTTCTCAAATAGAGCCACACTTAAAGGCTACATTCAGCTTTAAATTAGGGCTGTCAATTAATTGCAGTTAACTCATATGGTTAAGTTAAAAATTAATTGCAGCTTTAATGGCTCTGTTAATCAATACCAATTGACATTCAATATTTCTGGATGTTCTACATTTTCAAATATTGGTTTCAATTGCAACACAATACAAAGTGTACACTTCTCACTATATTTTTTATTACAAATATTTGCACTGTAAAAACAATAAAAATTTTCAGTTCACCTCATATGTATTGTAGTTCAATCTATTGTGAAAGTGCACCATACAAATGGTTTTTTTGTTACATAACTGCACTCAAATAAAACAATGCAAAACTTTAGAGCCTACAAGTCTACTAAGTCCTACTTCTCATTCAGACAGCTGCTAAGACAAACAAGTTTGTTTACATTTATGGGAGATAATGCTGCCCACTTCTTATTTACAACATCACCAGAAAGTAAGAACAGGTGTTCACATGATACTTTTGTAGCCAGCATTGCAAGGTATTTATATGCCAGATACGCTAAACATTGGTATGCCCCTTAATGCTTTGGCCACCATTCCAGAGCACATGCTTTCATGCTGATGATGCTCATTAAAAAAATAATGCATTAATTAAATTTCTGACTGAACTCCTTGCAGGAGAATTGTATGTCTCTGGCTCTATTTTACCCACATTCTGCCATATATTTTGTGTCTCAGATGATGACTCAGTATATGTTGTTCATTTTAAGAATACTTTTGTTCCAGATTTGCAAAATGCAAAGAAGGTACCAATGTGAGTTTTCTAAAGATAATTATAGCACTTGACCCAAGATTTATGATTCTGAAGTGCCTTCTGAAATCTGTGATGGATGAGGTATGGAGCATGCTTTCAGAAGTCTTAAAAGAAAAACACTCTTGATGTGGAAGCTACAGAACCTGAACCAAAAAAGAAAACCATGATTGTTTATGAAAAGTACCTTTAGTAAAGCTGGATACAGAATTACCATGATTGTTTATGACTCAGATGATGAAAATAAACATGCATTGGTCTGCTCTGCTTTGGATTATTATCAAGCAGAACCTGTCATCAGCATGAACACATGTCCTCTGGAATGGTGGTTGAAGTATGAAGGAACATATTAATCTTTAGCGCATCTGGCATGTAAATACCTGGTGACGCTGGCTACAAAAGTCCCATGCAAATACCTGTTCTCACTTTCAGGTGACATTGTTAACTAGAAGCAGGCAGCATTATCTCCTGCAAATGTAAACAAACTTGTTTGAGTGATTGGCTGAACAAGAAATAGTACTGAATGGACTTGTAGTCTCTAAAGCTTTATATTGTTTTATTTTTGAATGCAGGGGTTTTTTGTACATAATTCTACATTTGTAAGTTCAACTTTCATGATGAGATTGCACTACTGTACTTGTTTTAGGTGAATTGAAAAATACCATTTTGTTTTTTACAGTGCAAATATTTGTAATAAAAAATAAATATAAAGCAAGCACTGTACTCTTTGTATGCTGTTATGATTGAAATCAATATATTTGAAAATGTAGAAAACATCCAAAAATATTTAAATGACAAAATATTGTTTGTGTGATTAATTGCGATTATTTTTTTTAATTGCTTAACAACCTTAGTTTAAATCTTTTTAACAATGAATTAATGTAGTTTTAAGTGGTATATCTGCCCCTGTGTTCCATTAACAATTCCTGTGGTTATTGTAAATGTAGCATTTTAAAAGGTTAAAATCAGGTTTGTTTGCATTGTGCTGCTTAATTAGTTAAAGTGCTCCAAGTCAGCTTGAACCTAGTCTTCCCTTAGTATTCCATTCAGTTACTGTCTGCATCAGTAACTTTAGTGGAGCAAAGTCAAGTGTTTTGTAAACTTTCCTGAGGTGTGTTTGTGTATTGTAATATTGTACAGTCATATTTGAACAGTGACATTATAGGAAGAGTCCTGCCTCAAGCAGGTGCATCTATAGAGATTGTGTGTCTTAGGAGGGCCAGAGGAAAGTTCTAGCTTAATATTTTATTTGAAATCCTTACTCTTTTTTAAGGTATAGCAACTTTATTATCTCAGGCATTTGGTGTTGAGAGAGAGGTGTAGGAGTCAAACTACCTGGTGTATTACCTTTTGATGTTACTTGGGCTAGAAAAGTACAAGGGTTAATTACTTCTAGTCAACTGTTACTGCTCATTGTTACTATATATTTAACAAAATTGTATAGTCTAAGTAATAAAAGGAAAGACGAGGCCATATACACTAGCTATACGTAGTGTATGGTAAGAGAAATGCATCCATGTGCTTTAGGTAGCACTCAAATAATGAACTGCAGTTTGCCAATGTATTACATTCCCTGTTCTTTTTTACTGTACGCTCTATGAGCAGAACAGGATTTCACATTCACACACTATCCAGTTCATGTTGTCCAATTCTGATTTGGTTCTATTCTGTCTTTACTGTTTTTTAGGTTAGTTTTATCATAACAGCTAGCTCTCATTTTACTGGAGCTGTTATAAATATTAACTGGGATACATGCTAGAGAATACAGAAAGAACCTGAAATATTTGTAGAAATGCCTCTCCCTCCCTTGATAAAAGCCTGTTATACTTTCCCTTCCAGCAAAGGAGAGTTGGAGCAGGCTTTCGGTAGAACCAGTCACAGATGCTCTGAGTGCAGAAGGGACTTTTTTCAACGTAATGTCTGTCTACCCAAATGCTAAGCCAGATGTATAATGTTCTTAGGCCTTCTGAGGACAACTGATATTTCTTGATGGTCAGAGTTGCTATATCTCTGTAAAAAGTAATGAGGGTAAAACTCCGAAGCCTAAGTATGGCTCCTTAAACAACACTTACACCTTTGACAGTGTACTATATAGCCTTTTCTAATATAAAAAGTATGTAAACAGGTATATTTCTGCTGTCTACCTTATCTTGTGGAATGTTTCCTCTAGACCAGGGGTTCCCAAACTGTGAAAGAAAGAATGGGTATGTGGAAGAAATTATGTAACGGTAGATTTTATTTATTTTATTGCATTTTCTTAATAGGCTTTAAAACTCTAGGAATTTGTTTTGTAAAATATGGTAGTTTATTTAAGATGTGCCAGTGAGAATACAAATACACGGACACTGATGTACCAAGCCCTCACCTCCAATCACCAGGTCAGTTGCCCAGCAACTGTCCAGTCTAATTGAGCTCAGAACTTAGGATGATTTTTTTTGTGGCATATGTTACACTATAACTGTATCTGTACATAACAGTGAAATATGGATGGGTGGCTAAATACAGGTACTATTAAGCACACAAAGTATCAGTGATGAGAAGGGTTGGAGTACGCAGCAGCTGGTAGATTGGAAGGGGGTGTGTAGTAAGAAAAGTTTGGGAACCTCTGCTCTAGACAAGCAGGCAAGTGATTTATCTAATCCCTTTTAATTGGTGGGCTAATATAAAAGTTTAATTTTGGTAACTTAAATATTAATACATTGCAAAATCAACTGTGGTTGCAGAGTCCATGGGTATGTGTACACAGCGGAAAAAGAAATAAAGCCCATGGCAGCGACTCAGAGCCCTTACCCCTCTCCCTGGGCTTCAGCCCCAGCTTGAATGTTTACACGGGCTATTTGTAGCACCCTAGCGTGAACCCAGGTTTGTAGTCTGGGGCTGTGAGACTTCCTGCTGAGCGCTTTGGTTTTTTTTTTGCTATGTAGACATACCCAATTGGGTCCCAGCTGCACTGCAAGACAATGCCACTTTACTATATCTGTGTCAGGCCAAATGCATAACTAGGTCCCCTTAGCATGACTGAATTTGGAAGGGACCAGATACTCAAATGGATGCCAGCTGCAAAGCTCTTATTTTTGTGTTCCCCTTCATTGCAGGTTAGACACTGCTTGCAGTTTATTCCTTGTACTTTGTCACTGCCTACACTGGAAGGAGATTAGGAGTCTTCTCTGCCCTGTCGTCCTTCTTATTGGGTGCTAGTGAGTAGTCGTTATAATTTCCTAAATGATCCACCTCCTTGCTACCTGAGAGCCTCACTGTCTCTCTTCCCCACTTAATGGTGTTGCAGGAATTGAGATAGCTGGGAGATTTGAACATCTGCTCTCTGGCTACTCGGGCATTTTTAGTGGAAGATCCTTGACATTGGAATTCCTTTCTCCATTACAGTTGAGTCTTGTTGTAAAGCTCATATATTCACACAGGGGAATTGGACTGCATACAGCAGGGGTGGGGAAACTATGGCCTGTGGACCGCTCCAGGCCTGTCAGACGTTTTTATCCAGACTTCGAGCTCCTACTGGGGAGTGAAGTCTGGGGCTTGCCCCACTCCACCTGTCCGTCGCTCCTCAGCCCCCGACTCCCAGTTCCCTTGATGAGCAGCATCTTCTGGCACGTAGATCCACGCTGCACAGGCGCGACTTCACCGTACTATTTCCAGGATCAGAACCCCCATGTAGGAGCATGCCCAATGCCGTCCCGGTTTCCTACGGCCCCACCCCCGAGAGCCTCAAAACTGCCCAGGGGTCGCACCCATCCCAACTAGGGTGCCTCTGCCCATGGCAGTGCCTGGTACAGCTGCCTTGGTGTCACTGCCACAGGCCCCTAGAAGTCCCCTGTAGAGCCCCCACACACACACTCCATGAGTTCCCCCCCTTCACCCACCTCGGTAACATCTCTTATAGAGCCCCCCCCATGCTACACCCCATAGAGTCCCCCTCCCCCACTGGACATTCATAGCCTGCTATACAATTTCCATACCCAGATGCAGCCCTCAGGCCAAAAAGTTTGCCCATTCCTGGCATAAAGGATATTAACCTATTTGGGGATGGAAATCTGTTTACTAAGATATTATCACGTGTTTTTTATTAAAAGTCTGTATGCTTAGAGGTTGTCCAGTTAATCAGTTTTGTAAATTGAATAATAAAAGTTCAGAAGTTCCCACAATGATCCATGGAGTTTTAGTGATTGAAATAAGTACCCTACCTTTTTTCCAACTGCTAAAATTCGTTACAAGCTAAAAATGCATTAAATCATTTCCTATGATTCCATGTAAACAATTGTGATTGCCACATATGATTGCAAATAGGAAGGAAGGGAAGGCAGTCCACACAATCATAAATGAAAGGATTTGATCCTTGAGACAGTCTCTATATTAGAACGTTCTCCATGCTATGGAAAAGTTTAAGAACCCCTGAAATAAAAGAATAATTACCAAATAAAAATGTAACATGAATGCTGTCTTTCAAGAAACCCTAACTCTCTCTCTTCAGGTAAATTAATGGTTTTGATGCACCTGGAGGATAATAGATTTATAAGGAATAGCTAGCCATGAATTTCTCAAGAACAAATCTTGGCAAACCAATCTAATTTTCTTCATTGACAGGGTTTCTGTTGTAGCGGATGAGGGGAAGGAGTAGATGTGATCTATCTTGATTTTTACTAAGGTTTTTGACATTCTTGTAAGCATGTGACAGTCTTGTAAGCAAACTAGGGAAATGTGATATGGATTAAATTACTAAAGGTAGGTGTACTACTGGCTGAAAGATCATACTCAATGAGTAGTTAATGCTTTGCTGTCAAACTGGGAAAACATAGAGGGTGGGTCCTAGGTCTGGTATTAATATTTTCGTTAATGACTTGGATAATGGAGTGGAGAGTGTGGTTTAAGAAAGAAAAGAATAGAAGACTCCTTGCAAAAACTTTGGGCTTGTGTTCTATCTTCAAGTTTTCTTGTTAATTTTTGTTAATGATATTTAGAATGGCTTCTAGCTGCTGAGTTGATTTTTGCTTGAGAATACCTGCTTCTGAAATCTTAAACAATTAACATTACAGCTGTGTGATCGATATAGATAGATATATATGACTGTGATCCAAAATGTCAGTCACTTATTTCATATGGCAAGAGAGGTAAAAAAAGCACCCTTCAAATAAATCCAGATTAGAGAGCCAGTGGGTAGCTTCGGGAGTGGCTTGATGTAAGTTTGAAATTCTACTGGCAAGCAATCAAAGCAGACACTGCTTTACAGTGTGGTCCATAAAACTGTGACTGGTGTTTACTACTGGGGGAATTCTGCACTACTGCACATGCACAGAATTCATGTCCGGAGCAGAATTTTTTTCCCCTCCCAAAAATACATTCTACACATGAAGTGCTGCAGTTCTATCTTTCGTCCATCAGAGGCCGCTGTGGCCCCGAACAGACAGCTGTCTGGTAGTAATGGAAGCTGCCTGCTGTCTTCTTCGCAGCAGCCTGCCCTTTTAGCCAGGGTAGGAGGCAGAGCGGGGCACATGGGGCTGCCGGGGCGGCTCACAGACAGGTCAGAAGGGCTAGTGGGGGGACAGACCTGGGGCACAGACTCAGGAGCTAGTGGAATGACAGTATTGAGTCAGGGGCTGAATGGGAGGGGGACTCCAGGGTCACATGGGGGTGCAGAGACACACAGGGACAGATGTGCCTGACTGAACTGGGGAGGCTCAGAGTCTGGGTGGGGAAGGCTCCCTAACAATCTGCGCACACACTCCCAACAACCCTCTAGATTCCCTTCCAGGCTCCTTCCATCTCCTTCAGCTCCTCCATTACCCCTGACTCCCCCAAGCCTTTTCACTGCTTCTTAGGGATGTGAGAAATACGTTTCTGAATCATAGTTTAAATGAATTACTCAAAGTTCTGTATTAATATGCCTAGTAAGGAATCTGTTTCTCACAAAAACATTTCCTGAATCTTTTTTTATGGTCTGTGTTGTTACAGACATACTTGCTGAAAGGTATTTTGAAATAAATTACCAAAATAATTGAAATTGGCATGATTATATTGTGTTATTTTGAGAAACAAAATATGCAGAATTTTGCAGAATTTTAAAATACCGAGCACAAAATTTTAATTTTTTTGGCACAGAATTCCCCCAGAAGTAGTCGACAGCAGTCACATTGTGCATTGTCTCTGATCTTCCAAAGTTGTAAGAGATTATAGCATCTGCCATGCACTGTTAAATGGTTCAATGCAGACCACTGTTTTCAGAGTGGATTGTAGCCTAGAAATTCTTCTGTGGGGTTGGCAATCAGGTGTGTGTTTGGAACAAACAATCCCAGAATTAGCCCAGAATTCTTTCCACTCTGTCTCAGGATTGAATGAGGACATTTTAATAGTTTTAGCCCAATCCCAGAAAGGTTTATGAGATTTCAGGCGTCTTTGGAATGTTCCGGAGGTCCTCATGAATTGGCAAGTTAAAGTTGGCCATGGTTCAACTGTACTCACAAACTGCATGTATGTCTCTGGATTTTGGGTGGGGGTACATGTACCAGAGTGAGCAACCTTGTGCAGGCATTGATTTTAATGTTCCAGTTAAGATTGTCATCGTGGCATTAAGCTAGAGATTTGGCACATGAGCTGCCCACCCAGACTGGTGTCCAGTATTCAGCAGTGGAGTATGCCAATGCTAGAGTTGCTGTTTGAAGTGTGTGCACATCAGCACCCCATGTTGTGCCCAGGAGTTTTCAGACACGGCTTATTCTTGCTTTTAACTTTTCACATATCTTTTCCAGATGGGCTTTAAAAGTCAAACTCTTCTGTCCAAGTTCTTTGGATAGGGCTCATTTCAGACCTCCTGACTGCAAAAGGTGACATTAAGTGTTTCTTGATGACTTTGTTGTTTAGGTGAAAGGCTGTTGGGATGGAGCTTCCAGTATTGAAATATTGTGCCATTATCTTGAAATCAATGGAGAGAATGATGAGACCTTTTCCTGGTTCCGCAAGGATAGGGTGACCAGACGTCCCGATATTTGGGTGGTTGTCCCGTGTCCCCACTGATCTTCGTTTGGGATGCAATTTGTCCCGATATTTCGCTCCACCGGCAGCACTGGTTTTTGTTTGCTCTGCCAGTGGACCACCCCTCCCCCAATGTGTCCCAATATTTTCTTTGTCTCATCTGGTCACCGTACACAAGAGCGATATTGTCTGCATAAACAAACTTATGCAAAATTGTGTCAGGTCAGTTACTAAAGTTGATGTTGAACAGTAAAGGAGGATCCTTGATGTAGGCTGTCACCAAGAGTGTGTATTTTGATGATCTGCTGATTCAGAAGCATGCAGTATCTTCTGTTGCTCCACATTGTGGCCAGAAAATGCATAGTGCTACAGCCCTTGATGCCCATAAATGCCTTGAGCAGAAGCCCATATCTCCATACCATATTGTAAGTGGCAGATAAATGTATCACTGCTGTTGTGGTTTTTAGATTCCCCTGGAAGCC
>NC_133793.1:9980468-9990865 GCF_003597395.2 Chelonoidis abingdonii
GTGTTGCTAGGGGAAAATTCTTCCGACGAACGTGCACGTGGCGCGCGCACACCTACTTGGAATGAATATGAGCAACACATCTCGAAGAACAACAGTTACAAAGGTGAGTAACCGTCTTTTCAGCAAGATGACCTCAAAGATAGGGTTGAGACCAACCAGTGAAAAGAGTGATATTGGGCAATAGCTGGTATTATCATTTGAAGTGTGTAATAACTTATCACCTCATACCAGCTTTTGGGGATCCTTCCCGTTGAATGTATAGCAGTAAATAGGTCTATCAACCATGCTTGTCCGTTTGTTCCTAAATTCTTGAGGAATTCAAGACAAATGTCATCCTTTCCAGCAGCTTTACCACTTTTAGTGGTCATAAGTTCCTTGTTTATTTCTTGTATAGCATATGGTGATGATAGCGGTGAAGTGGAGGGTCTTTCTTGGATGTTTAGAAAGAGCTTCTTCTGAACCTAAGATGAAAACCTTCACATGATGCTCCTGTTAGATGTTACAGATTAACCCAATTAACTTTGTCAGAAGGCTACTGGACATCAATTTGTGGATCTCCTGGTATGATTAGCAGTGTGATGTTCGTGAGTGACTGTCCCCATCTGTTGTAACACTATAAAACAAAGTCTCTGCAAAACATTGGGAAAATTATCTGCAATTTTTTTCCTGGTTTTCCTACAGTTTTCTACTGGCTCGATCTCTATCAAAACACAGCTTTATCTATTGAGTGCTTTGCACTGGGATGTATGCCATGTGATATGCTAATAATTGAAGAGATGGAAGAAAGTTAATGGAAAATGAAAAACCAATAGGCAATCCACTCTACATGTTTAAATAGTCTTTAATGCATTTTCTCCAAAAAACTTTATACTGGGGAAATCATATTTCTAATACCTTTTTCCTGCTCAAAGATCCCAAAACACTTTACAAATAACACATACAAAAATCACTTTGGCTACCGTGGAATTGCAGCCCGCTCTGGGTGGAATATGCCAGTTTAGGGCATAAGTTCAGAATACTGTACTGAATTGAGAATGCAGTGGAATTTAGATAAACAGAATGCACTTACCCTAATTTGTATTTGTCTAGGACTGCTGTTAAAGTTAATCATGCAAATTGCCATGAGCTCTTTAATCACCAGTTTTATATGTTATATGGGAATAAGGGGGGTAGACAGGTAACACTCATAATCCTTTTAAAAATGATTACATTACATTAGGGATCACCTGTGTTTAAAGGAAACTGACTACTGCATGAAAAATATGGGATGGCTTATTTTTAAAGGGCCAGCATATTTTGTAATGTTTCAGTTATACAGTATCACAATATACAAATATTTGATGAAAACCTGGACAAAGCATTCTGTACAGATTCAGAATGCATTACTTGGGCAACGAAATAACTCCCCTTCAAATACAGCACAGGTAGTCCCCCTATATGTGGTGGCTGCATTGGTGGCAGAAAAGCCAAGAATTGAACTGTCCAAAAGATGTAACTACACCTGCCTCTAGGGGTGGGTAGTCCTGCCCCACAGAGTTAGGTAGCATTAATTGGCACTTGTGTTGCCTCATTGATACTTACCTCAATAGTTCAGTTTCCCCCTCTGCCTGGCAAGGAGCTGAGTGCTGTCACCGCTGGGCTATAAAGTGAATCTCTCTCTGGTGCAATTAATATTTAATAATTTGATTAAAGTGGCATGGGTTCAACGGAGAGACTGAGGGGGACGTACATCAGAATATCCCATAATCCAGTGGTCACTGTTTTGTGCGGAGTTAGATGTGCTCTGAGCATGCCTATAAGACAGAAATGTAGGTGGAGAAATGCCTATCTTCACCTGGTTTGTGGCTCGCACTAGGGCAGAGATAGTCAATTATTTTTTCTCAAGGTCCAAATTTCTTGATCAAGGTACAGTCAAGGTCCGGACTGCAGAGAAACATTTTTCACACCGCAAGTGCCCCTATTCAACAAACACCTAAAATGCTGTGTAATATACCTAGGGCCTATTGCAAGAGTAGTCAATAGGCGAACCACGGGCCAAATCCAGACTGCCAGAGGCTTTTGACTGGCCCATGAAACTCCGGAGAGCAGATGAGGGTGGGGACAGCTAATGTAGGTAGAGGAGTGACGGGCTGCACGGTGGTGAGTTTTGGGGAACTAGTGCCCAGGGCTGACACATAACTCAGGGTGGCAGGTGCCTCCCCACCCTCCCTAAATGGAGCCCCACCCCCATGGGGTTCAAAGCAGGAGCCACGGCAGGCACCTGAGGATGACTCAACTCATGGGGGGACAAGTGTCCTGCCCTCCCCAAATGGAGTCCTGCCTGGCTTGCCCAGCTGGGGTTGAGGCCCCAGTGCACCCAGCATGGTTCCATTTAGGCAGGGCAGGAAGGGACACTTTTCTCTCCCTGCTCCCCCATTATAAGTCAGCCTTGGGCACCAGCTCCCCCAAGCCCACCAGCACACAGCCAGTCACTCTTCTACTTGCACTAGACTTCCCCCACCCCAGAACTAACTGCCCACAGCCCCCCAGGAGTTTCACAGTCCAGTCAAAAGCCTCTAGCGGTTCAGATTTGGCCCACAATCTGCCTGTTGACTACCCTGCACTAGGGCTTAAGCGACCAGATGCCTAGAGGGAGGCAGCAGTGCACTTGCCCAGAGGCTGAAACTTAGGGGCCTATGAAACTTTTACAGCAGAAATTTAGGCTCCAAATGAATTTAGGCACCTAGAGAGTTAGGCAGCAGCCAAGTAGGGGTTTTGTGGATTTCAGTGGTGTCTAAAACTGAAACTTAGATGCCTAAGCCCCTGTGTGGATCTGGGCCTGTATGGAAAAAAAACTTTAAATATGAATGTGGAAGGTCTCTTGCCTGAACTGAGGGGCAAGGTAGTAAGAGAGCCTGGTGTTGTCTTTTATTGACTTCTGGCTATGAGGAATTATTTAGAGTGCTCAAAAGAGGTATAACTGGGAGCAACATGATGGAATAAGGAAGAAAAATTAGGCTGAATAGGACAAAAAAACTTCCTGTTGGTGAGATCTATTCAAATGGAAATAGTAGAAACCTTATTATTTTGGATTCTTAAAATGAGACTGGAGAAAGCACTAGAAAACAGCATAAGAAACAGTCTTGCAATGGCTGGGGGATGGCATCAATATGACCTAATAGGTCTTTTCCTTCTCTAACTTCTACTAAGTCAAGGTTCAGGAAGGCTTTTCGCCATCTGGACTAGTCCTTCAAAACCAGACTTTAGGGCTGATTTCCCCTTCTAAATGATGATTTTGTCACCTACGGTTACAGCATCTTCCATGATTCAACTGATCTTACTCAGTTTATCTTTGGGTTTTTAACTGAAATTTTCCCTGGAGCAACAGTTTTCAGATCTAAACTCTTCTAGTCATTTTCACTGTGCTGTGCCCGTCTTGTACAAGAGGGATACAGGACAATGGTCACAGATGAGACAAGACAGCAGTTACATTTAGGCAAGAATTACTAGTCCATATCCACTGATACAGACAGTAAGAGAGAGGGGTAGGAAAGGCCATTATTCTAACAACATGGCATCTCTTGGTGCTTAATGCTGGTGTAGATGACTGTGATCTAAGCATAAAGATGGTAAGCCCATGGCTTGTAAACCCAGCCCTAGCACCAACTGCATTTGTGTCCTTCAGCAATTAATTTAACCTCTGCCTCAATTTTTCCCTCTCTAAAGTGGAGATAATACCAAAGATTTTAAAATTGTATTTGCTGTTCAGTGGCCTATGTGAAATGATTTTGTTGGGTCTCAGCCTTAATGCACAAGTGTCCCTGTCACTTGTTTAGCCTCTTCACAGAGGCCCAGAATTGAATGGGCCATAAGGACTCAATGAGCACCACTCACCCCTAAAAGTGTGGGCATCCCTGCAATTCAGGTTTGAAGCATACTGCCAGGGTAGCACTGTGTTTGGCAAGCTCAGGCCAGTTCCACAGGATGCAGGGTTGTATTATGATTAAGAGACGATTTCCCACTTCACCATGTGGTGGCACCACCAGCAAATATAAAATCAGCACTGTATGTGGAACTACTGTATGTGTCACAAGCTGGGACACTGACAACCTGTAACATAGTCTGTACTTGTCAACAAGCAGGTGTTGCCAAACCATTTTAATAACAAAAACTAACGTGTGTTCTTTTAGGATGGAGAAAGAGAATTCTTTGGAATGCTCTAATATTCCCCATTGTGCTGATGTTCTTCCAGCCTGAAAAGAGCAGAATCATGCAACTGGTCACTTAAGCAACATGAGGCTCCTTTCAGAGCCTGGTGGTCTCTCTATCTAAGGTATTTATATAGCTATCCTCGCTACAAGATCTGAGCACGTCATAATCTTAATTTATCCTCACAACACACGTGTGAAGTAGGGAAGTGCAAGACCTTCATTCAGGTTTGTAAGTTCACACAGGAAGTCTGTGGTGGAGTAAGTAATTGAATCCAGGTATCCCAAGGCCTAGGCTAGAACCTGAAGGACTGGATCAGCCTTCTTGAAGAGTTGTTACAGCTGCTATCAGAGCTATCCTAGAGATCTGGGTCCAGCCTGAGAACCCTTGTCATCTTTATCTGTCCTCAATTAGCAGGAGATTCCTTATTTCAGAGCCAAATTTAAATTGGTATCTGCAAGCCTAATATTATCCCGCTTTCATTAGTGTAAAATTGTTTTGTCAGTATGGCTAAATCATGAAATTGAGGTTATAGTATAAATCATATTATCTAAACCTCACTTCACTGCAAGCTTCCTCCACTTATTATTGTGTTCTCTCACTTTTCTGCCCAACTAGCCCACTCCAAATATTTTGTGTGCGTTTGCTTTTTCTCCAGCTTCTTTCACAATATAAATGCACTGCAGGATCTAGGATGTTGTCCCAGTTCATAAGCCACATTAAATTCTGATTGAATCAAGTTTTCTGATACTTGAAAGGCTTAGATTTTTATTAGTAAATGTTGATTTCACCATACACACACCCCAACGAAAAAATATTTCCATCAATAATCAAAATTTATAGATAGACAAAGTAAGAAAAATGCTGCTTCAGAACTTATTAGAGTTTAAGGATATTTACTTTGTATATTTTGACATGTAATGTTGAAAATTTGTGTTTTAACAGTTATACAGCTTTAATTTTTTTTTAATCTCAATGTCTACCATCATTAAATAACTATTGTCTGACCCCCCATAATATCCTACAGCTGTGAAAATTGAAATAAATAAAAGTATTTTAAGAAGCTTAAAAATAACCATTTATATTATTCATTGAAAATTTTATAAAAAAGAATTCTGCCAAGCCTATTTAAAACTCAATGTCTATCAGAAAATATATTTACTTTTGTGTGTGTGTGCACCAATCTGCTTTGAACTTCCTGAAAACTAGCTTCTTCCCCAAGCAAAGTCAAAGTGTAGGAGAAAATGCAGTTCTGCCCCCAGGCACTTACAATTAAAATTAAACTATGTGACGATCCAGCGTGGCCTAGTTCAAAACAGACAGTTTCCTGAAAGCTGTTTTAGGATTTCAACTCCTAGAAGGTCTTCAAGACTGCAGTGAATTTATAAACTGTTAAAATTAAATGAAAAATAAATAGAGACAAGATGGGTAAGGTAATGTCTTTTACTGGGCCAACTTTTTAACCACACAGAGCTCTTGAGGTCTGGGAAAGGTACTCAGAGCATCTCAGCTAAAGCATAAGCAGTTAGCACATATTGTAATGGACTATTCAAGGTGGAGTGGCCCATTAACACCTCTGCAGGCATAGCACAAAAGGACAGGGTTAGCGGGTTACAGATTGTTGTAATAAGCCGTAAATCCAGTGTCCCTGTTCAGTCTATGCTTCATTTGAAGTTGTTCGTGACAAGGTGTGCAGCAGAATTTGCAGGGGCCATGGCATGAATGCTTCTGTTATGACGCACTGAAATAGATCTGGTTTACATAATGCCCTGCTAACAACAGGGGTTGCCTAGACCCAGATCTTGAAAGTAAAAAGCCCCAATGTCATCAAGTTCCTTACCACACAATGTTTATGCTCAGCACCAGGTTTGTGCGCACACTCCCTGTGTGCACTGGAGCAGGGAACAGTGGGATGGTTTATTCCCTAAGGCATTGGATTCCAGCCCAGATATGGAGCAATTGCAATCTGAACACTGAACAGGTAGCTCACTTCATTACACAACCGGATACACATGCAGGCAGAACAGATACTTCTTTGCCCTGGGCTTCTGTGCAGTCATGCCCACGAGGTCTGGGCACATCCCCCATTAGTAATCTTCACACACACAGTTTTGCTTATGTAGGTTGTAATATCAGCCTCTCCTCACAAACAGGAAACTTTACAGTGGTATCCCCACAAAAACACTGGTTCTGCATTCCTGTTGCAAATCTTCTCAATGTGAGAGACAATCCCCATCCCGCACAAAGGCAGATCCCAAGCTGTTGAAGTGGGTGATGGTGCAGACTGCAAGACTGAGACCATCTTGATTCACTTATCCAAGTTTCCACTGCTCCATTCCACCAATGTGTCTCAAACTGGAGATTTACCCTGCCTGGGGTTCACTTTCCATTACTAATCTTTTTTATTAAGTGAATTTCTAAAGTCCTAGTATAGTGCCAGCCTTATATATGTGGCAGTGCCCACCTTTGCCTCTGCTGAGACTGCCATTGGTTAATTAGGCTTTGTCTACATCACACAGATTTTATTGACATGGCTCTGCTGCTACAGCCGTGCACAGTGTAGCTGCTGTTTGTTGGCAGGAGAAAGCTCTCATACTGACAAAAAGCTTCCACACCCCACGAGAGGCGGTAGTTTTGGAAGGAAAGCGCTCCTGCCAACAAAGCATTGTTCACACTGGCGCTTTTCATCAGTAAAGCTTTTGTCATTCAGGAGTGTGGTTTTTTTAACACCCCTGAACAACAAAAAATTTGTGGATGAAGTTCCAGTGTAGACAAAGTCGGAGTGCCAAAAGTGGTGGTGGTTTTGCAAGCAGAACTTGTCCATTAGAAACTAAGAGATCCACCCACTGATTTCACAGGGGCCATTGAATGGCTTGTCAGATAACTATTTCCAATCACGGCTGACCTTGGATACCCTTGAAGAGGCACACAATGCTGAAAGGTTCTTCTTCGAGTGCTTGTTCATGTCAATTCCAATCAGGTGTGTGTGTGCGCATGTGCACAGTAGCCGGAAGGTTTTTCCCCATCAGCATCCGTGGGGTTGGCCTGGGCACCCAATAAAGGGCCCTACTGATCTGCCACCCCCTCAGTTCCTCCTTACCACCAGTGACGGTATCTGGAACTTCCCCTTGCTCTTGCTTTGGCAAGCGGCTTAGCAGTACTTCCAGTTTTCGCTGTAAATAGATAGTTCTAGTTGGTTAGTATAGCGTAGTTCATTCACTTATAAGTTTCAGTTATGGGTGGTTCCCCCTCTTCCCCCCTTCCCCCCATTTGTCACCGGGACATGCCGCAATCCCCGGGACTTGCTAGGACTGTGCGAAGCGCATGCCTTAAAGTGACCCCCACACCTCCTGTTTACAGTGTCTGGATGAGGGTCACCAAAAAGACCACTGCAAGATCTGTCAGGAATTCCAGCTAAGAACTCTTAAAGAGAGGGAGCAGCGGCTTAAAATCCTCTTCATGGAGGCAGCTCTCCGACCTCAGTTGGACCCAGGCGCCAGATATCCCGCTCCCAGTATGTCTTCTTTGGCACGGAGTGCTCCGGCACCGCCTTTGATAGATCCAGTGTCGAAGAAAGACACTGCCAAGGAGGCTCGGGACCATCATGGAGCCCTCTAAGGGGCACTCCAGCCTTCAGCACCGGTCCCAATCACCAGCACAGAAGAAGAAGAGGACAGAAAGACAACGATCCCCCTTGGAAAGATCCAGGAACCAGCCATCAGTGGCACCTCAGTTGGGCCGAGGCTCAGAATGGGGCTACGTTGACTTCTGCCCAAGTGCAGCAGTCGAGTCTGGGCCCATCACACTTGCCGAACCCCTCAAAGCACCTGTCTCTCCTATCCACTCTGGAGGCTTTTGAGCAGCGCAGGACCTGCTAAGACTTACGGTCTCGCCCCCAAGGGAGAGAGGATGCATCAGCACCATAGACTCCATCCCGGCACCCCGTTCAGTTAAAGGGAAAGCCGGCAACGATATCATGCCGATCCCTATCACCTCAGCACCCCCCGACGCCAGCGCCTCCATCCAGGGACTGCAGTCAGTCCCCAGGCTCCCGACACTCTACGTTGAGAGGTGTAGCGCCAGCCTGGTCCTCCTATTCTGAAATATCAGAGTCAGAGTTGGACTCGTACCACTCTGACTATAGTAGAAGCAGAAGGTCCAGTTCAAGGCACCATAGGGGGTCCCTCCCAATGCAGTGGCCCACACAATGGCAGAACCCAGCTCAGTGGCTCTTTTGGATTCCGTGAGCTTTCCATCAAGGCCAGGGTCGGAGCCAAGGATCCCGCTCAAGAGCTGCATCAGTGGCGTCTGCAATGTTTGTTCTGCCATGACAAGCAACCAAGCCATTACCTCCAGCATCAATGCCATCGGCCACGGCAACGTCCCCAACATTGGCACTGACCGCGGCGCTGCCCTTGACAACGCCTTTGGCACCAGAGGCGTCGGCAGCTCAGATTGCTGCTACGGTGCTGTCTGCACCTTCGATGAAGACCCTGGTGCAGATGCTACACCAGCCGTCTACACCGGCATCAGCGTGGGACCTGATGTTGGCACCAATACCCACCAGTGCCTCATGGCACTGGGACTGGGCCAACCAACCACAGTCCCCCCAGTCATGAGATCCATCGGGTGGGAATGGTAGAGAGCAACCACCTCCTCTGGTAGCCTTCTCCACCTCTTCACCAGATGAGACGCTGGCGGGCACTTCCGTAGCCCCAGCTCTGGAAGACTCCAGGATGTTGCAGCAGTTGCTGCATTGGGTCGCCCAGGGTCTGGGCATTAAGGCAGAGGAAGTGGTAGATAATGCAGACCCTATGGTTGACATCCTGGCCCCCTCTTGCCCTTCCCGTATCGCCTTACCATTTATAAAGACAATTACAGACATGGCTAAGACCCTGTAGAAGACCCCGACCTCACTCCCACCACCAAGCGTAACGAACACCGGTACTTTCTGTCCTCCAAGGGTTATGAACACTTATATTCCCACCCCCAGCCGGACTCTCTGGTGGTAGATGCTGCTAACCAGCGCACGAGGCCAGGCTTTCAGGGCCCTTCCCCCAAGAATAGGGATGGTAAAAAACTAGACCTATTCAGGCAAAAGATGTACTCAATAGGGGGACTACAGCTCCGAATATATAACCAGCAGGCCATCGTCAGCAGATACTGCTACAATACCTGCTCGGAGATGGCTGACTTCACGGAGTGGCTCCCCTCAGACTCCTATGCCGAATTTTTGGCTTTGGTCAAGGAGGGGAGACTGATCTCCAGGGTGTCCCTGCAGGTAGCTCTTGATGGGGCAGATGCTGCCACCAGGGTTATGGCCACAGGAGTAGCCATGAGAAGAGGCTCATGGCTCCAGGTTTCTAGTCTCCCCTATGAGGTCCAGCAGACCATACAAGACCTGCCTTTTGAGGATGAGACTCTTTTTTTGGAGAAAACGGACAAGAGGCTAAACAGCCTAAAGGACTCCAGAGCCACCCTCAGGTCCCTGGGTCTCTACACAACGTCAACACAGCGACGACACTTCCATCTGCAGCCTCCTCAGCGGTTCGGTCACCAGAACCACCAGGATGAGGAACAGGACAGGCAGAAGGCCGCATCAACCTTCACAACCCAAGCTGTCTTCAGGGCTCATACCGACCTTTTGAAGGCATGGTCAAGGACGGTGTACCACACCAAAGACTGGATCCACCCCGCCTTACCTTCTCCTCCCAACTGTTCTCTTTCTACTTTGCATAGTCCCGTATCACCTCAGACTGCTGGGTGCTCCGCACGGTAGAGAGGGGATACTTCATCCAATTCTGTTCCCTCCCACCCTTCCAACCCCTTCCCTGTCCCTCTTCAGGGTCTCTTCTCACAAACAACTCCTTATCCAGGAGGTTCAGTTGCTCCTATCACTAAGGGCATTGGAGGTGGTTCCTGAGGAGCACAGGGGCAAGGGCTTTTATTCCTGGTATTTCCTAATACCAAAAGCCAAAGGTGGCCTGTCATGGTATCTAGCCCCACTCTGAACCTTAGTGTCCAAAAGATGGGGTACCAGCATGAATTCCCCTAAGCTTAATTACCAGCTTAGATCTGATAGCTGCCACCAATCAGGACTTGGAGTGCCTGATAAACTATGGTCTCCCCAAAACCTTCCCTGGGGACCCCAAGACCCAGATCTTGACACAAGGAAAGTAAACCCTTTCCTTCACCGTTGCCTCTCCCAA